>NC_085845.1:781664-786664 GCF_035594765.1 Anolis carolinensis | reverse complement strand
TCTATGGCTAATATTATATATATATATATATATATAGAGAGAGAGAGAGAGAGAGAGAGGTATTATTATATATATCTATGGCTAATATTATATAGATATATATGTAATATTATATATATGGGTAATATTATATATATAGAGAGAGAGAGAGAGAGAGGTAATATATATATATATGGCTAATATTATATATATCTGTCTAGAGAGAGAGGTAATATGATATATATCTATGGCATATATATATATATATATTTATATATACTAGGAGACCAAGTGGGCGGAACTTAGCCTTGTAACTGGCAGCAATTGGATAAAAACAATTATTCCTCTCCCTCTAATTAGGACTTTATTTTTCTTTTCTTTTTGTTGTATCAACCTAGAGCCGTGAATGATGGGTTGTGTTGTCAAATTTCGAGGTTGGGGGGCCTGTAGTTTTGTTGTTTTGTCCGCTGCCCTGATGCCATCACTCTTTTATATATATATATATATATATACATACACACACCCACACACACACACACACAATCAAGATGGATTCTAACGGAATGGAAACGGATTCCGGAGGGGAGGGGGCTGTTTCACCTCCTTCGGATTTCGTGTCCTGGTCCGAGTGGCGAATCCAGATTCGGGAGGCAACGGCGGGCTGGCTCTACACTGTCCAATAATGCGGTGTGGAACTGCGCGGCGCAGTCCCTTTGAACTGCCTGGTCCATGTGGGTCTCTATGGGGCGTGTGCTGCAGTCCGGATCGGGGCCCCGTCTGGGCGGGGAGCGGAGGAGCCAAGACCCTCCCCCTTGGGTTCGCATTTGCTGTCTTTATTCCGTATTTCTGTGGCGAGAGATGGAAAGGGAAAGAGGAAAAGGGGGGAAAGAGGGGCTGGGTGGAGTTACCAAGTTTCCAAGGAGGACCTGCATCTCAGAGGAAAACTGCGAAACTGGAACAAGGCATAAAAACAGGGATATTATTATTATTATTATTATTATTAAACTTTATTTGTACCCCACTAGCATCTCCCGAAGGACTCGATGCGGCTGACAAAGGCCAAGGCCTCAACACACAATATAACAATACAAAACAAAAGGCAAATTAAAAACAATTAAAACAGTATAAACAACAAGCAATAAACAATACGCTAAAACACAATAAAACTGGGCCGGGCCAGAGTAATGGGTACAAGATTAAAAGTGCTGATGTGACAGGTGATCTATAAGGCTTCTTGGGCAAGTGCAGAGTGCGATATACGATCTTAGTTCTAATAAAGTGCTTATGGGACTTGGTATTGGAGATTTCCTATAATATTTATCAATTCCTATCACTATTTTTATTACCTGTTATGTATGATCAATATTTTTATTACCTGTCTAGCACCATCTTATGTACCTATTACAATCATATATCTACATCTCCATCCCCATTTCTCTCTCCTTGAGAAAAGGCGAGGAAGAATTATTATTATTGTTAATACTGATATTATTATTATTATTGTGCCTGTGTATAAAATTTTCACACACCCCTTTCTCTCACTCACACACGCCATCTACACAAAGACAGACACATATCCAAATATAAATATAAATATAGAAATATATAATATATTGTATATACTTAAAATATTGATAACAATATTCTAATGTAATACAATATTATACTAATAATAATATAATAATATTAATTATATACTATATATTACACGCCATCTACACAAAGACAGACACACATCCAAATATAAATATGTAATATATTGTATATACTTATAATATTGATAATAATATTATAAAGTAATACAATATTATACTACTAATAGTATAATATTAATTATATATTATACAGTAGAGTCTCACTTTTCCAACACTCGCTTATCCAATGTTCTGGATTATCCAATGCATTTTTGTAGTCAATATTTTCAATATATCGTGATATTTTGGTGCTAAATTCATAAATACAGTAATTACTACATAGCATTACTGGGTATTGAACTACTTTTTCTGCCAAATTTGTTGTCTAACATGATGTTTTGGTGCTTAATTTGTACAATCATAACCTAATTTGATGTTTAATAGGCTTTTCCTTAATGCCTCCTTATTATCCAACATATTCACTTATCCAACATTCTGCTGGTCCGTTTATGTTGGATAAGTGAGACTCTACTGTATATTAAATGTAATATTACTAATAATATTGCCATATAATGATATAGTACAACATAGTAATTTAATGCTTATATTGTGCTATGCTAATAATATATTGTATGTACATTTGATTTGTAAGCCCCTCTGAGTCTCCTCCGGGGTGAGAAGAGCGGGATGTAAACGTAGTAAATAAATACATGAATAAATAACTCAGTTCTATTTTCAATTGGCTCATTTATTTATGAATTTGTTGTCGAAGGCTTTCACGGCCGGAATCACAGGGCTGTGGTGTGCTTTCCGGGCTGCCTGGCCATGTTCCAGAAGCAGCATTCTCTCCTGACGTTTCGCCCACATCTCTGGCAGGCATCCTCAGAGGTTGGGAGGTCTGTTGGAGAAACTAAACAAGGGAAGCTTATCTATCTGTGGAATAATGTCCAGGGAGGAGAAAGAAAGAACTCTTGCCTGTTGGAGGCCAGTAAGGTGTTGTAACCATCACCTTGATTAGCATGAATGGCCTTGCCAGATTCATATCCTGGGGAATCTTTTATACGGATGGGTCGGTCCAAAAGTTTGGCCTGCTCCTGCGTCCTAATAATAAATAATAATAAAACTTTATTTATATACCGCCCTATCTCCCGGATGGGACTCAGGGCGGTTCCCAATCATAAAAACCACACATACATTACACAACAACATAATAACACATTGTTAAGCATGGTAAGGAGCCCCGGTGGCGAAGTGCCTTAAAGCGCTGATCTTCTGAACTTGCAGACCAAAAGGTCCCAGGTTCAAACCCTAAAAACGTTCTGAATGGACCTGTCACAGCAGAAGTGGCTCCAGATCCAAGCCTGAGCTCTCCTCGACACAAAACTACAATTGAACAGAGTCACCTCCCATTTCTACACACTAACCCAGGCATCCAAACCATTTTGGAAAAATGCAGAGTCTTGCTTCGTGACCCGTGATTTCGCAGCTGTTTTAATGTCATCCAAGTCACTAAATCCCAAACCACGTAGTCTGTCTTTCAGAGGTCCGAAGAGGTAAAAGTCCATGGCGTAAACATTCTCCAAGCCATGATGGATTGATTTCCTTAGGGGCACCCCCTGCTTTTGCCAGAAATTCAAAGAGGACTGCTTCTATTCGCTTCAAATTCATGGTTCTAATCAGTCAATCAGAAAAAGAAAAGACTCTGTCAGTAGAGCAAGGTGGCCTCTATCACCGCCCTGAGTCCCATCCGGGAGATGGGGCGGTATATAAATAGTCTTCTTCTTCTTCTTCTTCTTCTTCTTCTTCTTCTTCTTCTTCTTCTTCTTCTTCTTCTTCTTCTTCTTATTATTATTATTATTATTATCGTGCAGAGATGGCCCTGTAGCTGGGAAATAAATAAATAAAAGGGAGATCCATGGAGGCAATACTTGTTGACCCACCCGGGTATATGTTTGGGGGAGGAGACATAAGCCTGTGTGTATAGATGCCTATCTATCTATCCCTATCTAAAATATCTATCTATCTAGCTATCGATCCCTATCTAAAATATCTATCTATCTATCTATCTATCTATCTATCTATCTATCTATCTATCCCTATTTAAAATATCTATCTATCCCTATCTAAAATATCTATCTATCTAGCTATCGATCCCTATCTAAAATATCTATCTATCTATCTATCTATCTATCTATCTATCTATCTATCTATCTATCTATCTATCTATCCCTATCTAAAATATCTATCTATCCTTATCTAAAATATCTATCTATCCATATCTAAAATATCTATCTATCTATCTATCTATCTATCTATCTATCCTTATCTAAAATATCTATCTATCTATCTATCTATCTATCCATATCTAAAATATCTATCTATCTATCTATCTATCTATCTATCTATCCTTATCTAAAATATCTATCTATCTATCTATCTATCTATCTATCTATCCCTATCTAAAATATCTATCTATCTATCTATCTATCTATCTATCTATGTATGTATCTATCCCTATCTAAAATATCTATCTATCTATCTATCTATCTATCTATCTATTCATATCTAAAATATCTATCTATCTATCTATCCCTATCTAAAATATCTATCTATCTATCTATCTATCTATCTATCTATCTATCTATCCTTATCTAAAATATCTATCTATCCCTATCTAAAATATCTATCTATCTAGCTATCGATCCCTATTTAAAATATATCTCCCTCTCCCTCTCTATCTATCTATCTATCTATCTATCTATCTATCTATCTATCTATCTATCTATCTATCCCTATCTAAAATATCTATCTATCCCTATCTAAAATATCTATCTATCTAGCTATCGATCCCTATTTAAAATATCTATCTATCTCCCCCTCTCTCTCTATCTATCTTTCTATCTATCTATCCCTATCTAAAATATCTATCTAGCTAGCTATTTACCCCTATCTAAAATTTCTATCTATCTATCTATCTATCTATCATCTATCTATCATCTATCTATCATCTATCTAAAACATCTATCTATCTATCTATCTATCTATCTATCTATCTATCTATCTAACTATCTATCATCTATCTAACTATCTATCATCTATCTATCTATCTATCTAACTAACTATCTATCTATCTAACTATCTATCATCTATCTATCTATCTATCTATCTATCTATCTATCTATCTATCCCTATCTATAACATCTATCTATGAATAAAATATAATAGTGGAAAAGAATGCATTCAGAATCCCAGAAGGATATTCTAAAAATGAAACAGAATGAACGAAAATGAATGGGGAAAAGAGGTTCGTAAGGGTAACGGGGAAGGGCTCCAATTCGGTAAATATTACAGATAAGGGACCCCAAACGAGTTATATTATTATTATCA
>NC_085845.1:764164-776664 GCF_035594765.1 Anolis carolinensis | reverse complement strand
TAAGATCCTAGAGACCTGGTGGGCCACCCAGTCCAACCCCATTCTGCCAAGAAGCAGGAAAATCTCATTCAAAGCATCCCAACAGATGGCCACCCAGCCTCTGCTTCAAAGCCTCCACCACACTGCGAGGCAGAGAGTTCCACTGCTAAACAGCTCTCACAGTGAGGAAGTTCTTCCTGATGTTCAGGTGGAATCTCCTTTCTTTCCTGGAGTTTGAAGCCATGTTCCCATGTCCTTGCCTCCAGGGCAGCAGAAAGGAAGCCTGCTCCCTCCTCCCTAGGACTTCCCCTCAAATAGTTATACATGGCCCTCATCATGTCTCCTCTCTCTCAGCCTTCTCTTCCACCGGCTAAACATGCCCAGCTCTTTCAGCCACTCCTCATAGGGATTCTTGTTCTCCAGACCCTTGATCCTCTGAGTGGCCCTCCTCTGGACACATTCCAGCTGAGAGTCAACATCTCCCTTCAACGGTGGTGCCCAGAATGGGACACAGGGTGACTCCAGGTAAAGTGGTCTGACTAGGGCAGAATAGAAGAAAGGGTGAGCAGGACTTCCATCCCTGGATCTGGGCACCAGGCTCCTCTTGATGCAGGACAAAATCCCATTGGCTTTTTTAGCTGCTGCATGACATTGTTGGCTCATGTCCACCTTCCTCCCCACAAGGACTCAAAGATCTTTTCCCCACATGCTGTCATCAAGGCACTGTCTCCCGTTCTGTCTCTGCATTTCCTTTTTTCTGCCTAAGTGGAGTCTCTTGAATTTGTCCCTGTTGAGGTTCATGGTGTTAGTTTTGGCCAATCATCTCTCTAATCTGTCAAGATCCCTTTGGATTCTGCTCCTGTCTTCTGGAGTGTTGGCTCTCCCTCCCCATTTGGTTCCGCCTGCAAACTTGATGATCCTGCCTTCTAACCCTTCATCTAAGTCATGAATGAAGATGTTGAACAGAAGCAGGACCAGGATGGAACCCTGCTGATGGCACTCCATTTTATTTGCATTTGGCCATGCATTGGCTTAGTTTACCTACAGAAACATACGAATGGGGGGCATTTCCCAAACATGTAAACTGATATGACACTATGTAACATTATGATTTTTGTTCCTGGGTTATCAGTGTCATTTCCTAATTGGTTCCATCCTAAAAACACGGGAAAGGTTTATAGCTGCACATTTCCCTCCAGTGTTTCAATAAATATCTCAATCAATTCAACAGACTGTGAGGCAGCCACAGAAACTAAGCAGTGCATAACAGCTACTGTATATACTCGAGTATAAGCCTAGTTTTTCAGCCCTTTTTTAGAACTGAAAAAACCCTCCTCGTCTTGTACTCGGGTGAGGGTCCTGGTGGGCTTATATTCAGGTGGGCTTATACTCAAGTATATATGGTATATTTATTATTTTTCTCTATTATTATTGGTATTGTTACATTTATTATTTTACTCTATTAATTATTATTATTACATTTATTATTTTACTCTATTATTATTGTTACTTTTACATTTATTTTAATCTATTTTTATTATTATTAATACATTTACAGTAAAGTCTCACTTATCCAACATAAATGGGCCAGCAGAATGTTGGATAAGTGAATATGTTGGATAATAAGGAGGCATTAAGGAAAAGCCTATTAAACATCAAATTAGGTTATGATTTTACAAATGAAGCACCAAAACATCATGTTAGACAACAAATTTGGCAGGAAAAGTAGTTCAATATGCAGTAATGCTATGTAGTAATTACTGAATTTACGAATTTAGCACCAAAATATCACAATATATTGAAAACATTGACTACAAAAATGCGTTGGATAATCCAGAACGTTGGATAAGCGAGTGTTGGATAAGTGAGACTCTACTGTATTATTTTACTCTATTATTTTACTGCATTTATTATTATTATTATTATTATTACATTTATTATTTCACTCTATTATTATTAAAAGGATACATAAGCACCTTTACATTGAAAAAGATGAAAATAATGATTTAATCAGAGTCGAACAGTCCTATCTTAAATTACAGTTTGATGTAAAGATTCAAAAACATGCAAACTACTGATGCCTCAATTAATGTAATTTTATTGGTATCTTGGCTTCTACTGGTGTCAACGTTTTCCCAGTTTTTTTGTGGTAAAATTAGGTGCCTCGGCTTATATTTGGGTTGGCTTATACGGTACTTTAAAAGCAAGCACCACACAATTTAACAAGAATAACATTTCCATTCCAACCAGGAACAGAAAAGGTTTCAATTATTGTTTTCATAACGCTATCCACAGGCACCTGCTTTCCCATTGTGTGCAACAGAAGCCGTTCCGCAGCAAAGCCTTTGGGTTATGAAGAGCATCAATGATCCTCCTCTGGCTTTTGAGTCTGGGGGTGCCTTGCCCACAAGTGGGATAAATACCCCACCAGTACACGAAAGGGTCTCCCTGCCTGCTTTTAACCCTCAACTCCAGTAAATGCATCATGCGAGGCTTTTGAGAATACCTTGCCATTCAATTGCGCCTCAATATATGGGTGGTCTCTAGCAGCAGAATACAATAGCCAAGCGGCTGAGGGGGAAAGGAGAGGGCCTGAGCCCAGGAATGGTGGGAGCTGGAGTCCAAAACATCTGGACGAACGAACCCAAAGGGTGATTCTCACCAATGCGTCGTCTTCATCATGGAAAGAAGTGACAAGTGGAGTGCCGCAGGGCTCCGTCCTGGGCCCGGTTCTGTTCAACATCTTTCTTAACGACTTAGAAGAAGGGTTAGAAGGCACGATCATCAAGTTTGCAGACGACACAAAACTGGGAGGGATAGCTAACACTCCAGAAGACAGGAGCAGAATTCAAAACGATCTTGACAGACTAGAGAGATGATTGGCCAAAACTCACAAATGAAGTTCAACAGGGACAAATGCAAGATACTTCACTTCGGCAGAAAAAATGGAAATCAAAGATACAGAATGGGGGATGATGCCTGGCTTGACAGCAGTGTGTGCGAAAAAGACCTTGGAGTCCTCGTGGGGAGGAAGGGGAACAGGAGCCAACAATGTGATGCGGCTGCTAAAAAAGCCAACGGGATTCTGTCCTGCATCAAGAGGGGAATAGCGTCTAGATCCAGGGAAGTCCTGCTCCCCCTTATTCTATTCTGCCTTGGTCAGACCACACCTGGAATCACACTGTGTCCAATTCTGGGCACTGCAGTTGAAGGGAGATGTTGACAAGCTGGAAAGCGTCCAGAGGAGAGCGACTAAAATGATTAAGGGTCTGGAGAACAAGCCCTATGAGGAGCGGCTTAAAGAGCTGGGCATGTTTAGCCTGCAGAAGAGAAGGCTGAGAGGAGACATGATGAGAGCCATGTACAAATACGTGAGGGGAAGTCATAGGGAGGAGGGAGGGAGCTTGTTTTCTGCTGCCCTGGAGACTAGGACACAAGGGAACAATGGCTTCAAACTACAGGAAAGGAGATTCCACCTGAACATCAGGAAGAACTTCCTCACTGTGAGAAGGGCTGTTCGACAGTGGAACTCTCTGCCGCGGACTGTGGTGGAGGCTCCTTCCTTGGAGGCTTTTAAACAGAGGCTGGATGGCCATCTGTCGGGGGTGCTTTGAATGCAATTTCCTGCTTCTTGGCAGAATGGGGTTGGACTGGAGGGCCCGTGAGGTCTCTTCCAACTCTACTATTCTATGATTCTATGATTCTACGGAGAGCCAAAGTTTTGGCATTTCCCCCTACATTCACCCATCAGAGCAGACAAGGGAATAGTGTCTTTTCCATCTGCCTTCTTGTTGTTGTTGTTGTTGTTGTTGTTGTTGTTGTTAATAATAATAATAATAAGACTCTGGCAGAAACCAGTACAGGTGGTCCCGATGGTGATGGGCACACTGGGTGCCGTGCCAAAAGATCTCAGCCGGCATTTGGAAACAATAGACATTGACAAAATCACCATCTGCCAACTGCAAAAGGCCACCCTACTGGGATCTGCACACATCATCAGAAAATACATCACACAGTCCTAGACACTTGGGAAGTGTTCGACTTGTGGTTTTGCGAAACGAAATCCAGCATATCTATCTTGTTTGCTGTGCCATACAACGTCGTTGTGTTGATAATAATAATAATAATAATAATAATAATAATAATAATAATAATAATAAGTTTATTTATATCCCGCCTCCATCTCCCCCGAAGGGGACTCGGGGCGGCTTACAGCAAAATCAGATACAAAACAATGATAAAATATGAAACATCAAAGAACAATAACAAAAACCAATAATAATATATACACAATAACCGAAAAAACACAATGCAGTATTAAAACATTAAATTAAAAACAACGAGGTTGCAATAGTGGATAAGCAAGGTGCACATTATGAGTTACAAATTCGTAAATAGATAAAGTGCAATAGATTCATTTAAGGTCACATTAGTTAGGGAGGAGCCCTGAATTAGTGTTGTTGTTGTTGTTGTTGTTGTCTGGCTTCAATTGATTTCTGTAGTGCAGCAACCCTAAGGCGGACTTGCAATTGAGTTTTCTCGCTGGATTGGTTCAGAAGTGGCCTCGACATTGCCTTCCTGTGAGGCAGAGACAGTGTGACTCTTCCAGTGCGTTTCCATGGCTGAGCAAGGGTTGAATCCCTGGTTCCCCCAGAGTCCTAAGGCGCATCTATCTCCACACTGTGGAATTGATGCAGTTCGGCACCACTTTAACTGCCATGGCTCCAGTGCTGTGGGACACTGGGAAATGTAGTTTGGTGGGGTATTATCACCAGCCCTTTTTGGCAGAGGAGGAGAAGGGCCTTGCAAAAACTACAATTCCCATGGCTCCATAGTAGAAGTAGGTTTTTAATGGCAGGTACAGAATCTGAGCTGCTTTGAGTCTCTTGTGGGAGAGATAAAGTCGGGTATTATTATTATTATTATTATTATTATTATTATTATTATTAATAATAATAATAATAATAATAATAATAATAATTGCATTGTTATTATTGCATTATTATTATTATTATTATTATTATTATTATTATTATTATTATTATTATTATTATTATGACACAGCAAACAAGATAGATATGCTGGATTTCGTATCACAAAATCACAAGTCGAACACTTTCCAAGGGTCTAGGACTGTGTGATGTATTTTCGGATGATGCGTGCAGATCCCAGTCGGGTGGCCTTTTGCAGCTGGCAGATCGTGATTTTGTCAATGTCTATCCTGAGATGCCGGCTGAGATCTTTTGGCAAGGCACCCAATGTGCCCATCACCACCGGGACCACCTGCACTGGTTTCTGCCAGAGTCTTTGAAGTTCAGTCTTGAGGTCCTGATAGCGGCTGAGTTTTTCCTGTTGTTTTTCGTCAATGCGACTGTCACCTGGGATGGCAACATCAATGATCCAAACCTTTTTCTTTTCCACAACTGTGATGTCTGGTGTGTTGTGTTCCAGAACTCTGTCAGTCTGGATTCAGAAGTCCCACACTATCTTTGCATGCTCATTTTCTAATACTTTTGCAGGTTTGTGATCCCACCAGTTCTTTACTGCTGGGAGGTGGGACTTGAGGCATAAGTTCCAATGACTCATTTGGGCCACATAGTTGTGCCTCTGTTTGTAGTCTGTCTGTGCGATTTTCTTATAGCAGCTGAGGATATGATCCATGGTTTCATCAGTTTCCTTGCCCAGTCTGCATTTTGGGTCATCAGCTGATTTTTGTTATTATTATTATTATTATTATTATTATTATTATTATTATTATTAAGGCCAGGCTGTGGCACAGGCTGGTTAGCAGCCAGCTGCAACAAATCACTCTGACCAAGAGGTCATGCGTTCGAGGCCAGCCCTGTGCCTGCATCAGTCTCTGTCTCTGTTCTATGTTATGGCATTGAATGCCTTATATGTGCAATGTGATCTGCCCTGAGTCCCCTTCAGGGTGAGAAAAGCAGAATATAAATACTGTAAATAAATAAATAAAAAACCCAATGCAATTCAAGGCATGAATCAAGCATAGTGTCCAAATCAAGGGAATAATAATAATAATAATAATAATAATAATAATAATAATAATAATAATAATAATAATTTTGACCCCCAATTTGGGCTGAATTCTTAGACTTTGTGTGGATATGCAAACTCGTGGATAATAGGAACCCAACTGAAATAGTCATGAGACTTTTGTGTCTCAGTCATGAGAGAAAAGGGAGCATGCTGCTGTGTGTTGTTGTTATTGAAGGGCTTCGGACTCAAGGGTAACATAGAGTTGTGCCAAAGGGACTGACTTAGAGAGGACCTATTTGTTGGACATGGGCGAATGAAGCTGTGGATACTGGTTCTGTGGATAGTAAAGATAAAGGTTTTCCCCTGACATTAATTCCAGTCGTGTCCGACTCTGAGGGTTGGTGTTCATCTCCATTTCTATGCCGAAGAGCCGGCATTGTCCGTAGACATCTTCAGGATCATGTGGCCACTGGCATGACTGCATGGAGTGCTGTTACCTTCCCACCAGAGCTGTACCTATTGATCTACTCACATTTGCATGTTTTCAAACTGCTAGGTTGGCAGAAGATGGGGCTAATAGCGGGAGCTCCCCGGATCCATTAGGAAGAACTTCCTGACTGTGAGAGTGCTGTTCAGCAGTGGAACTCTCTGCCCCATGTGGAGTGTGGTGGAGGCTCCTTCTTTGGAGGCTTTTAAGCAGAGTCTGGATGGCCATCTGTCGGGGGTGCTTTGAATGTGAATTTCCTGCTTCTTGGCAGAACGGGGTTGGACTGGAGGGCCCGTGAGGTCTCTTCCAACTCTATGAGTCTATGATTCCGTTATTGGAACCTGGCAACCTTTTGATCAGCAAGTTCAGCAGCTCAGCATTTTAACCCGCTGCACCACCAGGGGCTCGGTTCTGTGGGAATAGGGGTCTTATTGTATCTGCAATATACTTTTACATGGTTTTGAATACATGTTGTGTTTTTAGTCCTTGGCTAATGCTTATATGCCAAACACACGGCTTTCTGGTGTGTGCATAAAATGCCAGTAGGACGGCAGGCACATTTGCATAGGATCCTAGGCAAGGCGTTGGAAGGGGAACCCAAAGGCCATCCAGTCCAACCTCCCAGGAAAGCACCATCAAAGCACCCCCAACAGATGGCCATCCAGACTCTGCTTACAAACCTTTCATGAACTATCCCAGATTCCCCAAGAGCCAGCTTGCTTCAGATGAATCATGGCCATGATTTCACCCTCCGGCTGTTCTGCAGGGTGTCCTTCTGCCACTAGGTGTCCCTTTGCCTCCCTTTGCCTTTGCATCCATCCACACGGCAGAGCCAACGTCCTTCCTCCCACTTCAACTGCAGGGGCTCAAAGCGATGGAGTCCTGGGATTTCTAGTTCTACAAGGTCCTCTCAGCTTCCTCTGGCAAAGAGTGCTGGTGCCTTGCCAAACTCCAGCTCCCAGGATCGCATAGTATTTTATTTATTTATTTAAGATATTTCTATCCCGCCTTTCCCTGCAATGCGGACCGAAGGAGGCTTACAAACGGAATACCAACATTAAAATCCCTCCATCAGGAGAACAAAATACATAAGACCAAGACAAACAACAACCGATAAAATCCCCCATTTCAGATAAAACCATCTATCCCTCCTCCATCCCGATTAGGCTTGATCGATCCACGAAAAATTTGATTCTAAACTCGTTTCAAAACTAGAGGGGGGCAGCGTTTCGTTTCTGAAGGTATTTCCGAATTTTGCCCCCCCAAAAATTCGAAATTAACGAAAATTCGTTATCTTCAAAATTAATTCGTTAATGGCGGACGCGCATGCGCAGTGGCCAAAAACAGCACAGAGGGAGAGGACTTTACAGGACTCTCCCACCCTCATTTTTTGAGTGATCTTCTTCAAACTTGGTACAGTGGTAGAACACATTTAACACTGATAGCTCACCAAAATTTGGAACGTTTCCCTTATCCACTGATTTTTGGCGAATTTTCATAGCTTTTATAATAAACCATTTTTTAATAATTGCAGAAATCTGTTCCTGGTTTGAAAGTCTTATTTCCTGTTAAAATGGGTTGTCTTTACTGTGAAAGTCATTGTTCTACTTCAGAAACTTTGTTTTTGTGGCTGAAACTTTGTTAAATTGGTGTGTGTGTGATATATAC
This sequence comes from Anolis carolinensis, assembly GCF_035594765.1. Lineage (NCBI taxonomy): Eukaryota > Metazoa > Chordata > Lepidosauria > Squamata > Anolidae > Anolis > Anolis carolinensis. Next base: position 768,533 of record NC_085845.1, on the reverse strand, counting down.
TGTGTATATATATATAGTCCCTGCATATGTGTGTGTGTGTTTGTGTGTGTGTGTATAGGTAAATGTCAGCTCACCACAGCCGCTCCTGAATGAACACACGAGACTCTCTGTGGTATCACCAGGAACTTTTACTGTAGGAAACATGAACATCAGAAAAGCCAAGAATGGGAGGCTCCGGCCAACCCTCCTTTATATACCCTCCCCCTCATTTGAACAGTCTCTTCCCGCTCAGTAAAACCCCGCGCAAATTCCCCGCCAAGTCCATCAGCCGTTTCTCCTCCGAGTCCTGGGACGCAGGTGTCTTATCAATGTCAGTGACCCTGAAACTCAGAGCCACATCCAGGCTCTAGTAGCAGGGTTCTGACATGGCGTCCTCCTCCCCTTCGTCCTGGAAGGAAAAGATTAAACACAACTATTGTTCTCCGCTGTCCAGAGTTCCTTTATACTTTTTTAACAGGCTGCAATGGAATACCGGGTGTACCTTTCCTAGGTCCTTTGGTAGCCTCAGCTCATAGGTCACTTCGTTTATTCTTTTTGCTACCCTGAATGGCCCTATATAGCGTGGAGCCAATTTCTTGGATGGGAACCCCAATTTCAGGTTTTTTGTGCTCAGCCAAACCAGATCTCCTTCGCCCAATTTGTCCCCCTCTCGGCGCCTACGATCCGCAAAGAGCTTGTACTTCTTTTGTGTTTCCCGCAATGCCTCTACCACGGTTTGCCACCCTTGCTTGATTTTGGCCGGCCATTCCTCGTCGGTCTGGCCCTCCCCTTCCTTCCACTCGGGTAGCCTGGGGAAAGGTGCCACCTCCTGTCCGTATACTATTTCGAATGGGGCACGACCTGTGGCCGAATGTACGGCCCCGTTAAAAGCCATCTCAGCAAACGGAAGAAGGTCCGCCCAATCATCCTGTCTATAATTGGTGTACATCCTTAAGAATTGGCACAGTGTCTGTTGGGTACGTTCGACCCCCCCGTTGGTCGCGGGATGAAAGGCCGAGCTCAGGTTCCTTTCTGCTCCTAACAGCTGTAAGAATTTTCCCCAAAATTTTGCAGTAAATTGGACTCCCCGGTCACTAATTATCTTGTCGGGACACCCATGTAGGCGATATACATGCTTCACATACAAATCAGCAAGTTTTTCAGCTGAAGGGAGTTTTGGCAGAGCCACAAAGTGTGCCTGTTTTGAGAATAGGTCCAATATTGTCCAAATGTATCTGTGGCCTCTGCTGGGGGGTAGTTCGCCTACAAAATCCATGGCTACGCATTCCCATGGCCTCATGGGCTCCACCACCTTCTGCAATAGCCCCTGGGGCTTCCCCGGTGGTGTTTTTCCCTCTGCACATAATTCACACTGCGTGACGTATCCCCTGGCGTCTTTCCTCATTCCGGGCCACCAGCATTGTTTGGCCAACAGTTTAATAGTCCTGGTGGGGCCTAGATGACCCGCACCCTTGTTATCATGGTACTTCCTTAACATTTCTCGTCTTAAACATTCAGGAATATACAATTTCTTATTTACAAACACCAAATCCCCACACAATTCTCCCTTTTCTTTGTTTGTTTGTAACCATTTGTCCATTCCATACGCTCGCTTCAACTCTTCCTCCCATATTTCTCCTCCCCCCGTGGAAATGGCAGTACGTTTGTTTTCTTTGGCCGCTTGTGCTCGAGTTAGTACTGCCAGGCCCCATTGCTTATCAAGAAAAATACTCCCTTCAGATTCCTGAATTCCTCCCCCGTGCTGAGGCATCCGAGAGAGAGCGTCAGCGAGTATATTATGTTTCCCCTGGAAGAATCTGAGTCTGAAATCAAAACGGCTGAAATATTGGGCCCATCTAATTTGCTTCGCTGATAGTTTACGAGGGGATCTTAGATACTGTAAATTTCTATGGTCAGTCCACACCTCAAACGGTGTTCCACTTCCTTCCAGAAAGTGTCTCCAGCATTCTAGTGCTTTTAGAATCGCTAAGGCTTCTCTCTCCCAAATCGGCCAGTTTTTTTCTGTATCGCTAAACTTTTTTGACAGATAGCCACATGGCTTCAGGTTCCCCCCCTCGTCTTTCTGTAGCAGAACTGCCCCATATGCCCGGTCTGACGCATCGCAATGTAATACAAAGGCTTTAGACATATCAGGGTGCTGTAGGACAGGCTCCTCAGTAAAACGCTTTTTAAGGGCTTCGAAAGCTTCCTGGCATTCTATTGTCCAGGTCAGTTTGGCCCCTGGGGCCTTCACTTTGGCTGTTTCTCCCCTACCTTTAGTCTTTAACAAATCCGTTAATGGCAAAGTGAGGCGCGCAAAGTCCTTGATAAATGTTCTATAGAAGTTTGCGAACCCTAGGAAGGATTGCAGCTGCTTCCGTGTTTTGGGGGCTTCCCACCCCCTCACGTCTTCTACCTTCGCAGGGTCCATCGCCACTCCCTGGGAGGAAATCCTATACCCCAGAAAGTCTATCTGGTCTTTATTGAACTCGCACTTGGCAAGCTTCGCATACAGTTTTGCTTCTCTCAACTTTTGCAGGACTTCCCTGACTAGTTCTATGTGTTGCTCCTTAGTCCGAGATACTAACAATATGTCATCTAAAAAAACAAAGACTCCCTTGTACAACAATGGATGCAACACTTCGTTGATTAATTGCATGAACGCGGCGCCTCCGCCGCACAAACCGAAAGGGAGCACACGATAATTGAATAATCCGAATGCACAGGAGAAGGCCGTCTTCCACCTGTCCTCTGGTTTAATCTGCAATTTATGGTACGCTTCAATTAAGTCCAATTTAGTGAATATCTGTCCCTCCGATAACTGGGCGATCAAGTCCTTCACTAAAGGTAGGGGGTATTTATTTCCAGAACTGATTGCATTCAGGCCCCTGTAGTCAATGCAGAGCCTCAGCGTTTGGTCCTTTTTGCGCCTGAACAACACAGGCGCCCCTAGAGGGGAATTTGAAGGCTCTATGAAACCCCTCGCTAGGTTTTTATCAATGTATTTTCTCAGTTCCTCCTTTTCCCTAGCCGACATTGGGTATATTTTTGCCTTAGGAAGCTCTGCTCCTGGGACTAGCTCTATCTTCACTTCAACTCTCCGCTTCGGTGGGAAACTGTCTGCTTCCTTCTCATCAAATACGTCCACAAAATCCCGATACTCTGGGGGTAATTTATCTGCCAGTTCTGCTATCCTGATAGAGTCTTCCTCCCCCCTTTTCCCCGGCTCCCTTTCCACTTCCTGGCTCCCTCCTTCCAACTTCATCCTGAAGATCATGCTCTTATCCTCCCAGTTGATTTGCGGGTTGGCCTGCCCCAGCCATGGCATGCCTAGTATAACATTATAGCTGGCTATTTGTGATATCACAAATGACACCTTTCCTTCCCAACTCCCTATCTTACACTTTACATCTTCGGCACTGTACTTAGCTAATGATCCCGATGCTGTGGATCCGTCCAACTGCGAAAAAGCTATTGGGGATTCTAGGTTCGTTCTTTCGCATCCCAATCCCTCGGCTAATTCAGGGGAGATGATGTTCCTGGAACATCCACAATCCACAAATGCTTTGCAGGTTGCTTGTTTGCTGCCACTTTCCAGCTGAATGGGGACCACTATCATGGCTTTGTCCTGACTTACCAACCCCCCCGAGTGGTGCCTCATCGGTGGTTCTTCCTCGGCGCGTTTCCCTGCCACGGCTCTTGGTTTGGGCGGGCCTCCGCCTTCCCCTTTTCTCTGCCAGCACTCGGCAGCCCTGTGGCCCAAACGGCCGCACACGAAGCAGCCCCTCCTGCTGGTGCTCACGTTCCCTGTCGGCTCCGTTCTCCTCCCGGCTGGGGTTGATCCCTCCTTCCGGCTCCCCTCTTTCATCTGCGGCCGCTGCTGTAGCCCTCCTCGGTGCCTCCTCGCCTGGGCCAGCGATGTCTCGATGCGCCCCGCCAGCTGAATCCATCCGCGCAGTGTGTCAGGCTCATCACGATGCACCGCCCAGGAGAGGATCTCCCGCCTGAGCCCCTCTTTGAAGAGTTCTATCTTTGTCACTGCAGACCATTCCGGCACCTTTTCAGCGAGGCATTGGAACTCCTCCGCATACTCAGATACCGACCTCTGCCCCTGGGAGACGGTCTTCAACTCCTCCCTCGCCCGGATCTGCTCCAGTGGATCTCGGAAACGGGTCTCCAGGGCCCCCATAAAGCGTCGGAGTGACCCCAGACATGGGTCGCGCCGCGCGTGTAGTTGAACGTACCAGCTGGCCGCTCCCCTCTTCAACACTGCACCAATGGCCCGTACCCGGCTGGATTCCGTTCTAAAAGTGTGGGCATTGTCCTCCATATAGCCCCTCACCGTGGTCAGGAAAAAATCCAGTTCAGAGGACTCTCCCCCAAACTCGAT
>NC_085845.1:605309-668407 GCF_035594765.1 Anolis carolinensis | reverse complement strand
GCTTTGTTGTTGTTTCATTACTCCTTCATTAATTTATCGATTTGTCCATTTTAGGGTCTATGACTCCATAAAAATCTCCTAAAATAATCACGTTTTCCAAATGATGTATTCAATATTTGTTCCCGGAGATATTTTACAAATTTTTGTCTTCGGCCCATTAGGGGCGTATAAATTACAGATTAGTATTTTTAGATTATCTATTGTAATTTCCACTCCCAACCCCGCCCTCCCTTCTGTATCCTTTAAATCTCAATTCTGGCGGGAATGTTATTATTTACATATGTGACCACCCCTCTTTTTTTTAATGTCAGATGCATAGAATTCACTTCCCAATTCAATCCAGGCTTTTGAATAATAATTGGCAGCATTAATTATTATCATGTACACTGGAACTCAATCGACAGACCCCAGTTTTTTGAACTGAACACGCCTACCTGTATTTTATAATGTGTTTTTATAGTGATTTATAGTGTAACTAGCTGTGCCGGCCTCGCGTTGCTTGTGGCGAAATATGGTGGTGTGTGAAATAAAAGTATTGAGGAATTGGTGGTATTAAGGTAAAGGGTAAAGGTGTGAGTCCAGATAATCCAGTTAAAGCAGATAATATAAGATTATATATGGGTTATATAGCTGTGTGGAAGGGCCTTGAGTCTACACTGCCCTATAATCCAGTTAAAATCTGATAATTTGTATTTATAGGCAGTGTGGAAGAGGCCTAAGTGAGGCCTAACCTTGCCCTGTCCCCTGGTGAGTGGGATGCTAGGAGACCAAGCCTTCTAACTGGCAGCAATTGGATAAAAACAATTATTCCTCTCCCTCTAATTAGGACTTTGTTTTTCTTTTCTTTTTTTTGTATCAACCTATAGGCGTGGGATGATGGGTTGTGTTGTCAATTTTCGAGGTTGTGGGTGTTTTAGTTTTGTTGTTTTGGTGGTCGCCAGGATTCCATCACTCTTTTATATATATAGATTGTACAGTTTTTATATGTGTGTTTATTGTAAGCCGCCCTGAGTCCCCCGCTGGGTGAGAAGGGTGGGATATAAATATTGTAATAAAATATTGTAATCGCTTCTGTTTCCACCAGTTCCAAACGCTACGACTGCTTTTCTGCTCCGAGGAGCTCCCTCCCTCCCTCCCTCCCTCCCTCCCCTTCCTTCCTCCTTCCTTCCTTCCTCCCTCCCTCCCTCCCCTTCCTCCTTCCTTCCTTCTCTCCTTCCATCTCTCTCTCCTTCTCCTTCCCTCCCTCCCTCCCTCCCTCCCTCCTTTCCCTCCTCGTCCTTCCTTCCTTCTCTCTTCCTTCCTTCCTTCCTTCTCCTCCCTTCCCTCCCTCCCTTCCTCCCTCCTCCCTCCTTCCTTCCTTCCTTCCTTCTCTCCTTCCATCTCTCCCTCCTTCCTCCCTTCCCTCCTCCCTCCTCCCTTCCTCCTTCCTTCCCTTCCTCCTTCCTTCCTTCCTTCCCTTCCTTCCTTCCTTTCTTCCTCCCTCCCTCCCTCCCTCCACCCTCCTTCTTCCTCTCTCCTTCTGCCTTCTCATCCTCTCCATCCTTCCTCCTTCCTTCTCAGTCCTTCCATCTCTCTCTCCTTTCCTCCTCCTCCCTCCCTCCCTCACTCCTTCCTTCTCTCCTTCCTTCCTTCCTTCTCTCCCTTCCTTCCTCCTTCACTCTCTCCCCCTCCCTCCCTCCTCCCTCCTCCCTCCTTCCTTCTTCCTTCTTCTCTCCTCATCTCAACCTCCATCCTTCCGTTCCTTCCTCCCTCCCTCCCTCCCTCCTCCCTCCTTCCTTCCTTCCTTCCTTCCTTCTTTCTCTCCCTCCCTCCCTCCCTCCCCCTCTCCTTCCTTCCTTCCTTCCTTCCTTCTCTCCTTCCATCTCTCTCCTCCTTTCTCCCTCCCTCCCTCCCTCCCTCCTTCCTTCCTTCTCCTCCTTCCTTCTCTCCCTCCTTCCTTCCCTCCCTCCCTCCCTCCCCCTCCCTCCACTCCTTCCTTCCTTCCTTCCTTCCTTCCTTCCTTCCTTCCTTCCTTTTCTTCCCTCCTCCCTCCCCTCCCCTCCTCCTCTCTCCTTCCTTCCTTCCTTCCTTCCTTCTCTCCTTCCATCTCTCTCTCCTTCTCCTCCCTCCCCCTCCCTCCCTCCCCCTCCCTCACCTCCTCCTCCTCCTTCCTTCCTTCCTTCTCTCCTTCCTCCTTCCTTCCTCCTCCTCCCTCCCTCCCTCCCTCCTTCCTTCCTTCCTCCCTCCTCCCTCCTCCTTCCTTCCTTCTCTCCTTCCATCTCTCCCTCCTTCCTTCCCTCCTCCCTCCCTCCTCCCCTCCCTCTCCTTCCTCTCTCCTTCCTTCCTTTTCTTCCTCCCTCCCTCCCTCCCTCCCTCCTTCCTTCCTTCTCTCCTTCCTTCCTTCCTTCCTCCTTCCTTCCTTCCTTCCTCCTTCCTTCCTTCTCTCCTTCCATCTCTCTCTCCTTCTCTCCCTCCCTCCCTCCCTCCCTCCCTCCCTCCCTCCCTCCCTCCTTCCTTCTCTCCTTCCTTCCTCCCTCTCTCCTTCCTTCCTTCCTTCCTTCTCTCCTCCCTCCCTCCTCCTCCCTTCCTCCCTCCCTCCCTCCTTCCTTCCCTTCCTTCTTCTCTCCTTCCATCTCTCTCTCTCCTCCCTCCCTCCCCTCCTTCCTTCCTTCTCTCCTTCCTCCCTCCCTCCCTCCCTCCTTCCTTCCTTCCTTCCTTCTCTCCTCCCTCCCTCCCTCCCTCCTTCCTTCCTTCCTTCCTTCCTTCTCTCTCTTCCATCTCTCTCTCCTCTCCTCCCTCCCTCTCCCTCCCACCCTCCCTCCCTCCCTCCCTCCCTCCCTCCTTCCTTCCTTCCTTCCTTCCTTCCTTCCTTCCTTCCTTCCTTCTTTTCTTCCTTTCCTGTCCCTTTCCCTCCTGGGCTCCAGTGATGTGTGTCTAAGGCGAGCGGAGCGCCTGCCTGTCGTGGCGAATCCCAAGGTTACTGGCCTTTCATGGTCGGTGGCTCCTGCCTCCCTTCTCCATCTCCCCATTGATCCTCCTCCTCCTCCCTCCCTCCTCCCTCCCTCCCTCCCTCCCTCCCTCCTTCCTCCCTCCCTCCCTCCTCCTTCCTCCCTCCCTCCCTCCCTCCTTCCTTCCTTCCTTCCTTCTCTCCTTCCATCTCTCTCTCCATCCTCCCTCCCTCCCTCCCTCCCTTCTCTCCTTCCATCTCTCTCTCCTCCCTCCCTCCCTCCCTCCCTCCCTCCCTCCCTTCCTTCCTTCCTTCCTTCCTTCCTTCTTTTCTTCCTTTCCTGTCCCTTTCCCTCCTGGGCTCCAGTGATGTGTGTCTAAGGCGAGCGGAGCGCCTGCCTGTCGTGGCGAATCCCAAGGTTACTGGCCTTTCATGGTCGGAGGCTCCTGCTCCCCTTCTCCATCTCCCCATTGATCCTCCTCCTCCTCCCTCCCTCCTCCCTCCCTCCCTCCCTCCCTCCTTCCTTCCTCCCTCCCTCCCTCCCTCCTTCCTCCCTCCCTCCCTCCCTCCTTCCTTCCTTCCTTCCTTCTCTCCTTCCTTCTCTCCTTCCATCTCTCTCTCCTCCCTCCCTCCCTCCCTCCCTCCCTCCTCCTTCCTCCTTCCTTCCTTCTTTTCTTCCTTTCCTGTCCCTTTCCCTCCTGGGCTCCAGTGATGTGTGTCTAAGGCGAGCGGAGCGCCTGCCTGTCGTGGCGAATCCCAAGGTTACTGGCCTTTCATGGTCGGAGGCTCCTGCTCCCCTTCTCCATCTCCCCATTGATCCTCCTCCTCCTCCCTCCCTCCTCCCTCCCTCCCTCCCTCCCTCCTTCCTTCCTCCCTCCCTCCCTCCCTCCATCCTCCCCTCCCTCCCTCCTCCTTCCTTCCTTCCTTCCTTCTCTCCTTCCTTCTCTCCTTCCATCTCTCTCTCCTCCCTCCCTCCCTCCCTCCCTCCCTCCCTTCCTTCCTTCCTCCTTCTTTTCTTCCTTTCCTGTCCCTTTCCCTCCTGGGCTCCAGTGATGTGTGTCTAGGCGAGCGGAGCGCCTGCCTGTCGTGGCGAATCCCAAGGTTACTGGCCTTTCATGGTCGGAGGCTCCTGCTCCCCTTCTCCATCTCCCCATTGATCCTCCTCCTCCTCCCTCCCTCCTCCCTCCCTCCCTCCCTCCCTCCTTCCTTCCTCCCTCCCTCCCTCCTTCCTCCCTCCCTCCCTCCCTCCTTCCTTCCTTCCTTCCTTCACTTCTCTCCTTCCATCTCTCTCTCCTTCCTCCCTCCCTCCCTCCCTCCTTCCTTCTCTCCTTCCATCTCTCTCTCTCCTCCCTCCCTCCCTCCTTCCTTCCTTCTCTCCTTCCTCCCTCCCTCCCTCCCTCCTTCCTTCCTTCCTTCCTTCCTTCTCTCCTTCCTCCCTTCCTTCCTCCCTCCTCCCTCCTTCCTTCCTTCCTTCCTTCCTTCTCTCCTTCCTCCCTTCCTTCCTCCCTCCCTCCCTCCCTCCCTCCTTCCTTCCTTCCTTCCTTCTCTCCTTCCTCCTTTCCTCCCTCCCTTCCTTCCTTCCTTCCTTCCTTCCTTCTTTTCTTCCTTTCCTGTCCCTTTCCCTCCTGGGCTCCAGTGATGTGTGTCTAAGGCGAGCGGAGCGCCTGCCTGTCGTGGCGAATCCCAAGGTTACTGGCCTTTCATGGTCGGAGGCTCCTGCTCCCCTTCTCCATCTCCCCATTGATCCTCATCCGCTGTGACAACAAGGACACGGCCCCCCTGCTCCCCCCCCGAAAAGGAGGGCCGGAAGGAAGGGAAGGGGGCTGCTTGGCCCAATCATGGGGAGTGGGAAGCGGGGGGGGGGGGTGGCAAGTGCAGCTGTATTGATCCGCTCCTGGAAATGGCCAATAACCAATCTATAAGGAAAGCAGGGGGAGGGAGGCGGAGAGGGAGCTCTTTGGTGGAAAGGTCAACTTGGCCTCCCAAGGAAGGAGGGAGGGAGGGGGGGAGGGGGGGCTCAGGGGGGGCTGCTCTGCGCTGGCGGAGGAGAAGGGCCCCCCCGGCTGCATGGCTTTGGGTCTGGATGCAAGGAGATGTTCGCCTAGCCCTTCCTTCCCCAGAATGGATCCTGTGCGAGGAATGCAGCTTGAGGTCGCTTTTGCCGCCGGGGCTCAATGCTGCGGGATGGGATCCTGTCGTTTCACAAGGTCTTGGCCTTCTCTGGGTGTCCAACGAATGCAGTTTGTCACCACTTCAACTGCCGCAATGAAATGTTATGGGATCCTGGGAGTTGTAGTTTGGAAAGGCCCCAGTAGTACTCTTAGAACGAGAAGGCTGTGGGCCTTATTCATTCATTGACAGTATTTATATTCCGCCCTTCTTTCTCACCCCAAGGGAGACTCGGGGCAGATCACAATGTATGTTATACATAGCAAACATTCAATGCCATCAGACACATCTTCTATATATATAAAAGAGTGATGGCATCACGGCAATTCACAAAACAACAAAAGTACAGGCCCCCCAACCTCAAAATTTGACAACACAACCCATCATCCACGCCTCAAGGTTGATACAACAAAAAGAAAAGAAAAATAAAGTCCTAATTAGAGGGAGAGCAATAATTTTTTTATCCAATTGCTGCCAGTTTAGAGGGCTAATCTCTGCCCACTTGGTTGCCTAGCAACCAGCCAAGGGACAGCCAGGTTTCAGTTAGGGGACAGGCAGATTTAGGCCTCACTGAGACTTAGACTTCTTCCACAGATTATCTAATTTGCACTGGATTATATGGCAGTGTAGACTCAAGGCCCTTCCACACAGCTATATAACCCATTTATAATCTTATATTATCTGCTTTGCACTGGATTATCTTGACTCCACACTACCATATAATCCACTTCAGTGTGCATTTTATACAGCTGTGAAGAAGGGGCCTCAGATAATTCAGTTCTGAGCAGATAATATAAGATTAGAAATATACAGTAGAGTCTCACTTATCCAACGCAAACAGGCCAGCAGGACAAGTGAATATGTTGGATAATAAGAAGGGATTCAGGAAAAGCCGATTAAACATCAAATTAGGTAATCGTTATACAAATTAAGCACCAAAACATCATATTATACAACAAATTTGACAGAAAAAGTAGTTCCATGCGCAGTAATGCTATGTAGTATTACAGTAGAGTCTCACTTATCCAACACTCGCTTATCCAACGTTCTGGATTATCCAACGCATTTTTGTAGTCAATGCTTTCAATATGTCGTGATATTTTGGTGCTAAATTCATAAATCCAGTAATTTCTACATAGAATTACTGTGTATTGAACTACTTTTTCTTCCAAATTTGTTGTCTAACATGATGTTTTGGTCCTTAATTTGTGAAATCATAACTTAATTTGATGTTTAATAGGCTTATCCTTAATCCCTCCTGATTATCCAACATATTCACTTATCCAACATTCTGCCGGCCCGTTTATGTTGGATAAGTGAGACTCTACTGTACTGTATTTACAAATTTACCACTAAAATATCACAATGAATTTAAAACACTGACTACAAAAACATTGATTATGAAAAGGCAGACTGCGTTGGATAATCCAGAACATTGTATAAGCGAATGTTGGATAAGTGAGATTCTTCTTTAATATGAAATAATTACTGGGATAGAATAATGCAGAACAATATAATCTCTAAAACCAGGACAGTAAATAAACAGGGGAATTCCACACAGGAAACAATCAGGGCCAGCTAACACCTCCCAACAAAGTATTCCCATCATCAAAGTCTGGCAAATCCTGTTTTCTCAGGGCCATAGACAGTAGAAGCACATAAAATATCGCAAACAACACCACTCTGAAAACAGGGGAATTCCAGACAGGAAACAATCAGGGCCAGCTAACACCTCCCAACAAAGTATTCCCATCATCAAAGTCTGGAAAATCCTCTGTTTTCTCAGGGCCACAGACAGTAGAAGCACATAAAATATCGCAAACAACACCACTCTGAAAACAAGGGAATACCAGACAGGAAACAATCAGGGCCAGCTAACACCTCCCAACAAAAAATTCACTCAGGGAGGAAACAGCCAGGCTTTAAAGCTGCAAGGCCATTACATCCTAATCATTTTTCCTAATTGCAGCATTCATACTTGCCTCCAACAAACAAAAAAAACCAATCAGAAATATTGTATATTCACAACCTTTAGGAAATAATATCCCCTGATGGCGCAGCGTGTTAAAGCGCTGAGCTGCTGAACTTCTGGACTGAAAGGCCACAGGTTTGAATTGGGGGAGCGGAGAGAGCCCCCACTGTTAGCCCCAGCTTCTGCCAACCCAGAAGTTCAAAAACATGCAAATGTGAGTGCATCAATAGGTACTGCTCCGGCGGGAAGGTAACGCCGCTCCATGTAGTCATCCCACATGACCTTGGAGGAGTCTATGGACAACGCTGGCTCTTCGGCTTAGAAATGGAGATGAGCCCCAACCCCAAGAGTAAGACACGACTGGACTTAATGTCAGGAGAAAACCTTTACCCTTTGCCTTAACTACCACCAATTCCTCAATACTTTATTTCCCAGACCACCAGACTTCGCCACAGCAACGCGTGGCCAGGCACAGCTAGTCTATATATATAAAAGAGTGATGGCATCAGGGCAATTCACAAAACAACAAAAGTACAGGCCCCCCAACCTCAAAATTTGACAACACAACCCATCATCCACGCCTCAAGGTTGATACAACAAAAAGAAAAGAAAAATAAAGTCCTAATTAGAGGGAGAGCAATAATTTTTTTTATCCAATTGCTGCCAGTTTAGAGGGCTAATCTCTGCCCACTTGGTTGCCTAGCAACCAAGGCACAGCCAGGTTTCAGTTAGGGGACAGGCAAATTTAGGCCTCACTGAGGCTTCTTCCACAGATTATCTAATTTGCACTGGATTATATGGCAGTGTAGACTCAAGGCCCTTCCACACAGCTATATAACCCATTTATAATCTTATATTATCTGCTTTGCACTGGATTATCTTGACTCCACACTGCCATATAATCCACTTCAGTGTGCATTTTATACAGCTGTGAAGAAGGAGCCTCATAAAATCCAGTTCTAAGAGATAATATAAGATTATCAATATACAGTAGACTCTCACTTATCCAACATAAACAGGCTGGCAGGATAAGTGAATATGTTGGATAATAAGAAGGGATTCAGGAAAAGCCAATTAAACATCAAATTAGGTAATCGTTATACAAATTAAGCACCAAAACATCATATTATACAACAAATTTGACAGAAAAAGTAGTTCCATGCGCAGTAATGCTATGTAGTATTTACAGTAGAGTCTCACTTATCCAACACTCGCTTATCCAATGTTCTGGATTATCCAACGCATTTTTGTAGTCAATGCTTTCAATATATCGTGATATTTTGGTGCTAAATTCATAAATACAGTAATTACTATATAGCATTACTGTGTACTGAACTACTTTTTCTAACAAATTTGTTGTCTAACATGATGTTTTGGTGTTTAATTTGTAAAATCATAACTTAATTTGATGTTTAATAGGGTTATCCTTAATTCCTCATTATCCAACATATTCGCTTATCCAACGTTCTGCTGGTCCGTTTATGTTGGATAAGTGAGACTCTACTGTACTGTATTTACAAATTTACCACTAAAATATCACAATGAATTTAAAACACTGACTACAAAAACATTGATTATGAAAAGGCAGACTGCGTTGGATAATCCAGAACATTGTATAAGTGAATGTTGGATAAGTGAGATTCTTCTTTAATATGAAATAATTACTGGGATAGAATAATGCAGAACAATATAATCTCTAAAACCAGGACAGTAAATAAACAGGGGAATTCCACACAGGAAACAATCAGGGCCAGCTAACACCTCCCAACAAAGTATTCCCATCATCAAAGTCTGGAAAATCCTCTGTTTTCTCAGGGCCACAGACAGTAGAAGAACATAAAATATCGCAAACAACACCACTCTGAAAACAAGGGAATTCCAGACAGGAAACAATCAGGGCCAGCTAACACCTTCCAACAAAAAATTCACTCAGGGAGGAAACAGCCAGGCTTTAAAGCTGCAAGGCCATTACATCCTAATCATTTTTCCTAATTGCAGCATTCATACTTGCCTCCAACAAACAAAAAAAACCAATCAGAAATATTGTATATTTACAACCTTTAGGAAATAATATCCCCTGATGGCGCAGCATGTTAAAGCGCTGAGCTGCTGAACTTCTGGACCGAAAGGCCACAGGTTTGAATTGGGGGAGCGGAGAGAGCCCCCACTGTTAGCCCCAGCTTCTGCCAACCCAGAAGTTCGAAAACATGCAAATGTGAGTGCATCAATAGGTACTGCTCCGGCGGGAAGGTAACGGCGCTCCATGCAGTCATCCCACATGACCTTGGAGGAGTCTATGGACAACGCCGGCTCTTCGGCTTAGAAATGGAGATGAGCACCAACCTCCAGAGTAAGACACAACTGGACTTAATGTCAGGGGAAAACCTTTACCCTTGACCTTAACTACCACCAATTCCTCAATACTTTATTTCCCAGACCACCAGACTTCGCCACAGCAACGTGTGGCCGGGCACAGCTAGTCTATATATAAAAAAGGGTAATGAAATTTCGGCCTAGGACAAAACAACAAAACTACACATCCCAGAAACACTAAACTTGGCAGCACAACCCCTCATCCATGCCTCTACGTTCATACAACAAAAAGCTCCAGCTACTCCAGAAAACGGCCAGGCTTTAAGGCTGCAAGGCTATTCACTGCTATTCCATAAGGATTCCTATAAGCCACAGCAACGCGTGGCCGGGCAAAGCTAGTGACATATATAGACAGACACGGAAGCAATTTAACATTTTCTACCTTCCAGCTTCATGAGGGAATGCTCAATTCCGGCCACAGGGGGAGCTGCTGCTTCATCAACCATTTCTGACACTGAGTCCTTGATGGAATACTTCCTCATTCTTCTATACACTGCTGGACGATTTTTATGGTGTTGTAAATTAGTTAAATTAGCCTCCCTGCTTAAAGCAATACCTACATTTCGGGTTGCTTAGGTCAAGAAAGAGCTAGGCTATTTTTTTATTGGTCAGGCACTCAATCCAACCCGGGATGGTTCGAACTCATGACCTCTTGGTCAGTAGTGATTTATTGCATCTGGCTACTAACAAGGTATGCCACAGCCCAGCCCAGACCTTGCAAAACTACATCTGCCATGATTCCACAGCATTGAGCCAGTGCGGTTAAATGGGTTCCAAACTGCAATAATTTTGCAGTGTAGATGCATCTCTAGTTCTAGCCTGGACCTTGAGAAGCAGTTTCCAGGCTCGGGTTTGGGTGCCAAGAAAAGTGGATCCTAAAGAATGACATTCAGAGGCCAAGAAGTGATTTCCTGGCTCTGGTTCTGAGTTCCCAGTTTGGGCGGTGAGAAGCAGCTTCCCCAATGGTCCAAGATGCTGGTAAACCAAAGCCTATGAAGAATGGCCAAGGAGGTGGATAGGTGTCTCTTGGAGGAGAGGAGGCAGCGAGGGACCACGGTGACCCTCTTTACGCACCTGGAAGGACGTCGCCAGGAAGCAATGGAGCCAAGTGACAAGAAGAGAGATCCCACCCCAAGTGTCAGGAAAGGCTGCTCCACCATGAGAGCTTCTTTGACGGATTGCCTTGGAGGATGCGCCATCTCTGGAGGCCTTTCAGCCAAAGTTGGGAAGGGCGTCTTTCAGGAATGTTTTAGTTGTGCATCCGGATCTTGAAGCGTTGGGGGCACATTTTGGTCTTCTTGTGGCTCCTCTTCAGTTGTGCATCTCAAGCTTCTTGGGAGGTTCTAGCAGGGGAGCACCGCTGTCGTGTACCCGGGACCAAAGGCTGGAGACCTCGGGGCACCCCTTGTGCATCTCCACACGGCAGGGATTGGGAATTACCATTATGGTTATTGTCATGATTATTATCCTCACCCTCCTCCTCCTCATTATGGGATGTCTGTCTTTCCCCATATTGAGATAAATACCTTGGAGGTGGGACCCATTCATTGATCTTTCACATGCGCGCTCTATGCTTGGCCTGGGGGTCATTTTGCAGGCCCTGTTTTCCATGGTGTTGGGCCTAACCCCTACTCTGTGACCCCTCCACCCCATATTTCAGTGGTTCCCAACCAAAATGGTGGGTCCAAGTGCTCCAGTTGGATGCTCAGATGGGTCCATATTCTCCAGATAGTTGTGTGGATAGGTCTCAATCAATCTGATGGGAGCGATGGTGGGTCCAAGTGCTCCAGCTGGATGCTCAGATGGATCCAGTTGCTCCAGATGGTTGGTCTGATGGGTTCAATCAACCTGATGGATGCTCTGATGGGTCAAAACTTCTGGGGACCCACAGGTTGAGAACCTCTGCACATCTGCTTCACCAAGGCCCTGCTCCCATGCGCTAACATGTTGTCTGCTTGCCTCCACGCAGGGCGCGTCTTCAACGGTTCCGCCAAGCCGATCGACAAGGGTCCGGTCGTGATGGCTGAGGACTACCTGGACATCAATGGTGAGTGAATGCAGGAGAGCAGCGATGCCGTGACGTCACATCCCTTTTGGTTGCCTGTTCTGGATGACTGTTTTGAGACAGGCTTTTCCTTGACAACCACATTTTATTTATTTATTTATTTATTTATTTATTTATTTATTTATATTCCGCCCTTCTTTCTCCCCCCGAAGGGGAATCAGGGCGGATCACATTATATATATAAAGGGCAAACATTCAATGCCCATAGACACATAGAACCGAGACAGAGACAGACACAGAGGCAATTTAACCTTCTCCTGAGGGGATGTTCAATTCTGGCCACAGGGGGGAGCAGCTGCTTCATCATCCACTGTGACAGCACTTCCTCATTCCAACATCCTAAATTAGTTAAATTTGCCTCCCCACTTTATAAGTGGCACCTTATTTCCTATTTGATAGATGCAACTATCTTTGGGGTTGCTAGGTCAGCAACGAGCAGGGGCTATTTTTATTTTTTAATTGACGGGTGCTCATCCCGCCACAGGCTGGCCTCGAACTCATGACCTCATGGTCAGAGTGATTTATTGCAGCAGGCTGCTCACCAGCCTGCACCACAGCCCGGCCCATTTTCATTATTCATTCATTACTATTTTTATAATGATGATATTGGGCAGGTGCGATGGGTGGGGACGAAAGACAGGGCCTTTTCAGTGGTAGCCCTTTGGCTATGGAACTTCCTCTCCAGTGAGATTAGGTCAGCTCCCGCCCTCCTGACCTTCAGAAAGAGAGTGAAGGCATGGAGGTGGGACCAAGCCTTCCAACAGTCATGAGGTCAAGGTAAAGGCTTCCCCTGACGTTAAGTCCAGTCGTGTCCGACTCTGGGTTGGCGCTCATCTCCATCTCCAAGCTGAAGAGCCGGCGTTGTCCGTAGACACCTCCAAGGTCATGTGGTCATAGGCATGACTGCATGGAACGCTGTTACCTTCTCGCCAATAGGAGCGTACCTATTGATCTACTCACATTGGCATGCTTTCGAACTGCTAGATTGGCAGAAGCTAGGGCTAACAGCAGGAGCTCAAACAGTAATACTCAGTGCAATTTGGAATAATGCAATTTACCACAGTCACAACGTCAGGGGAAAACCTTTACCTTTACCTTACCACAGGAATGGCTCTTGGAATATGCCTTTAGATTGCGTGGTTTTGTCTTATGATTGTTTTAAATTATTGGTTTTAATTTATATGATGGTTTCCCTATGTATGTATATGTGGCATCAAATTGTGCCTTCTTTTGTGAGCCGCCCTGAGTCCCCTTCGGGGTCAGAAGGGTGGGATATCAATGCAGCAAGTAATAATAATAATAATAATAATAATAATAATAATAATAATAATAATGCCCCATTTTCAGCCCAAAGTGATTGGAGTTGGGGTGGGAGTGAGGAAACCCACCAGTGCATGGCTTTCATGGACTGGCCACCAAATCACTCAGGAAAACAACAATAAAGTGGGGATCAGGAACCACAGAAGTGGGCTCCTCAGTTTTTTTTTTGAGGGGGGGATATCTTCCAAAATTCCCCAGTGGGTTTTCTGCTTTGGGGATCCAGGCAGAGATGTACGTACTTTCTCAGAGACTGAGTACTTTCCTGTACTCCAGAGACGTAACTTTTCCCAACTTAGGAGGAGCCACTTGGCATTCAAGCCAAGCAGAGAACTGACCAACTGAGCAAGCAGCCACTTTTGCCTTCCATAAGCAGGGACCCTTCCAAAAATGCTAGGCCTTGCAACAACAACAACAACAACAACAACAACAACAACAACAACAACAACAACAACAACACTTTATTTATATTCCCCCTATCTATCTCCGCAAGGGGACTCAGGGTGGATCCCAGTACACATACACGGCAGACATTCAATGCCGTTTGGACAGACAGGACAAAACAGGACAGACAGGAAGGAGGCATGTTGTCTCAAAGTCCAGTCTCAATACCTTGGAGCAGGGGTCCTCAAAGTTTTTAAGTGGAGGGCTGGTTCATGGTCCCTCGGACTGTTGGGGGTCCGGACTAGGATGAAATAGTCCAAACTTAGGATTGTTGTTGTTGTGTGCCTTCAAGTCGTTTCAGACTTAGGTCAACCCTAAGTCTAAAGTTTAGGACAGGGGCCAGGTCAATGACCTCGGAGGGCCAAATCCGGCCCACGGGCCTTAGTTTGGGGACCCCGGCCCTGGAGGTTGAGTTCAGATTCAGTCACAGGGGGGTGCTGTTGCTCCATTTTCCATCAGGACTTCCTCCTTCCACCTTCCTCTCGGTCACCGCGTTTCTAGTCTTGTTCTTTATGGTGTCCCGCTAATTAGCGGTACTTAATAATAATAATAATAATAACTTTATTTTTATACCCCGCCCCATCTCCCCGAAGGGACTCGGGGCGGCTTACATGGGGCCAGGCCCGATAAAACAAACAAATAACAGTAACAGAGCAATAAAACAATTATCCCAGTAAAAAACATCAACATCAGTAAAAACAATCATTAAAATCAACAAGCAGGATACAGTGTTAAAAACAGGAGACTAATTCGTAGATCCCAGGCAAAGTGCAGAGTGTTCCGAAATGGGGAAAGAAAATTTCACAGTTGGACAATAAAGTGCAGTATAAAATGGCAAGACAACAACAATGGGACTATTATGGAATGGACAGATAGATCAATCCAGCAACAACTAAACGTCGAAGGCCTTTTGGAAGAGCCAGGTTTTTAAGCTCTTCCGGAAGGAGAGTAGGGTGGGGGCCTGCCTGATCTCTCTAGGGAAAGAGTTCCAAAGCCGGGAGGGGGGCCACGACGGAGAAGGCCCTTTCTGCCGTCTTCAAAGGCAGCCCCACGTAGAGCGCATTGCAATAGTCCAGCCTAGAGGTAACTAAGGCATGGACCACCCTGGTCAGATCAGACTTCACGAGGTATGGTCGCAGCTGGCGCACAAGTTTTAGTTGTGCAAAGGCCCTCCTGGCCACGGCCGACACCTGGGCCTCAAGCGTCAGCCCCAAATCCAGGAGGACCCCCAAGCTGCAATGGACCTGCGCCTTCAGGGGGAGTGCGACCTCGTCAAGGACAGGTGGCCACCCAATCAGACTTACGACTGACCTGGAGGACCTCTGTCTTGTCGGGATTAAGTCTCAGTTTGTTCGCCCTTATCCAGGCCAACACAGCGGCCAGGCACTGGTCCAGAATCCGAGGGGCTTCCTTGGATTTAGGTGGAAAAGAGTAGTAGAGTTGGGTGTCATCCGCGTAGAGATGGCACCGCACTCCAAAACTCCGGGTGACCTCTCCCAGCAGTTTCATGTAGATGTTAAAAAGCATGGGGGACAGAATGGAACCTTGTGGGACCCCACAGGTCAATGGTCAGGGGTCCGAGCAGGTGTCCCCCAGCTTCACCAACTGGGATCGGCCCTCCAGGAAGGACTGGAGCCACTGCAGAGCAAAACCCCCAAGGCCCATCCCAGAGAGCCATCCCAGAAGGATACCATGGTCGATGGTATCGAAAGCCTCTACTTACAGCTCTAAGCTGTTTTTGAACTGCTTAGGTAAACAGTGTTGCACCCCAGCGAGGATCCGCCTTGCTCTCAACACACACCACTGAGACAGACTTGAGATCAACAGTTTATTGATAAAAATGTAGCAAAAGAAAGGCAAAAAGCAATAAGGGAATGCCATAATCCCAGTGTAAATGCAGTAATCCAAATAGAGTTCAATGTCCCAAAACAGCAAGTAAATCCTTAGAAGACAAGGCTTAAAACATCAAAGCAAAATCCAAGGCACAGGATAATCATCAGGAGCATGAAAGCAAGAATACTTTCCCAAGAAACCATAGGCAACACTTGAACCACAACTTGAAGCTTGAAACCAGGAACCATAGACAAGACAGGAACAAAGCAGGAGATCTCGCTCTGAAAGCAAAGTTGCTTGATCTGAAAGTTACCCATTCTTGCAAGACATAAAAGCATTCCTTTGACCTTGGGCTCCTAGTCTTTTGGCAGCAATTCCTCGCAAACGCCGAGAGCGGTGCGTTCTCCTTCTAAGGCTGGTTGGTCTGTCTAATTGAACGTCCTCATTATCACTTTCAGAACCACCTGGCCATTGTTGACTTTCCCTGCCCTCCTCCCGTTCCCGTTCTGAGAGCTGGGAAAGGTCTCTCTGATCTGAAGCCTCTCTTATCTCCTTGGCCGTCTTGGCTGCTTGCCTGCGGCCTCCTCAGAATCGCTGGCTGCTCAGACTGTCCAACATTTTCAGTTTCAGACTGTGCAAACCCATATCCCCCTTCATCATCAGACTGAACCACAACAAGCAGTGAGCTGGGCTTGACGGGTCGGGTGCTCACCCCGACCAGGCTTTGAACTGGGTGATGTACCAGCTGTGCTTCAGCCCAGCCTTGGAATCCCCCACCCAAGGCAGTGGATGATGGGAGCTTTGGTGTAGGATGTAGAGTCATAGAATCATACGAAGGGGCCTCCAAAGGCCATCCAGTCCTAGCCACTTCTGCCAGGCAGGAAGTCAACATCCGATCCCTCCCGACAGATGGCCATCCAGGTGACCGCAGTTCCCATTTTGTGCCTCCTCCTTCTTTCCTCATCCAGGGCAGCCCATCAATCCCCACGGGCGCATTTACCCCGAGGAGATGATCCAGACCGGGATTTCCCCCATCGACGTCATGAACAGCATCGCCAGGGGGCAGAAGATACCCATCTTCTCCGCTGCGGGGCTGCCCCACAACGAGGTGCGTCATGCCATGTACATGTAGTACACACACACATATAGTCTCCTTTCAGCTCAACTGCAGAGAGGAGACTCTCAGCTAACCAGAACTCTCAGTTAAACAGAAAAAAATCATCAGAGCCATGGTTCCACTGAGAGTCTATTACCAGTATGGGCTCTCCCTCCAGATGTTTTGGACTCCAACTCCCACCATTCCTCACAGCCTCAGGCCCCTTCCTTTTGCCCCTCAGCCGCTTAAGCGGCTGAGGGGCAAAAGGAAAGGGCCTGAGGCTGTGAGGAATGGTGGGAGTTGGAGTCCAAAACATCTGGAGGGAAGGTCCAAGTTGGCCCAGGCCTGGCTGTATTCCTGAAATGAATCCTCAATGTTTAAAAGAAGATAGTTGGAAGGTAGAACTAATGCATATGGCAAACATTCAATGCCAATTAGAACAATTACGAGATAGGGAATGGATAGAGGTATTATATATAGGCTTTCCCATCTTTCGGCATCTTTGGAGGCTGTGCTCGGTTCCGGCCACCGGGGGTGCTGTTGCTCCATCTCCTTGCCAAAGAGCTTTATTTGTTCGTAAACCTTTTCCTCCTTTTTCTGATCAAAACGCCGAGCCTAAACACTCCTCGCTTTAATGCGGTACCTATTTATCTACTCACATTTGTTTTCGAACTGCTAGGTAGGCAGAAGCTGGGCTAAAGGTCAGGACTATAAGAAAAAATGGGTTTCCAGGGGCTTGAACTGACAAGTACCCTCTAATGGAATAATAACAATGTATTAGATATCATTAAACATTGTATTATGTACAATAAATGAATATAAATGTCAGATAAGTGGATCCAAATCACAACCAAACTGTTGCATTCACACTGTGATGAATGGTAGTGGCATTCACCATGTACAGTAGAGTCTCACTTATCCAACACTCACTTATCCAACGTTCTGGATTATCCAACGCATTTTTGTAGACAATGTTTTCAATACATTGTGATATTTTGGTACTAAATTCATAAATACAGTAATTACTACATAGCATTACCATGAATTGAACTACTTTTTCTGTAAAATTGGTTGTATAACATGATGTTTTGGTGCTTAATTTCTGAAATCATAACCTAATTTGATGTTCAATAGGCTTTTCCTTAATCCCTCCTTATTATCCAACATATTTGCTTATCCAACGTTCTGCCGGCCAGTTTATGTTGGATAAGTGAGACTCTACTGTAGTAAGCTTTCTTGTTTATAATTTTCTTGATTCTTCGTAAGGGATGAATAGACCCCTGATCCACAACCTTTTTCAACTACCTATAGTTTTTGTCTGGTGGTAGGGTCTGTAAGTATTGAGTAACATTAATACAATTGTATAAAGTGTTTTCTGGCCTAGCAAAATTGGCTAATATTAATACACACTACGTACTTTTGTTACTTAGTTCAAACAAGTCAAGAATGTAAACTGTAAAGTCTTCCATAGATATCGTGGAACCTATTGGGAACATACAGTGGCTTACAAGTTGTTCTTTAATACATTAAACACAGTGCGAATGAACATCAAATAATAATATATTGAAAAGACATTATGCCTATACTTAGAAAGCATACTCTGCATTCAGGTTTTATTCTACTGCGAGTATGATCCTAAATGGCTCAACCTGTTGTTTAAATAGCAAAGAATCTCACACAGGTGTTCTACAATGCAGTGTGTAGCATTAACGCATGAGGCACATTTAAAGAAATACAACAAATTTATTATAAAAAACTGTTATAGTAAGTAGTATGTATTAATAAGTAGTATGTATTAATATTAGCCAATTTTGCTATGTCAGAAAACACTGTGTACAATTGTATAAATATTACTCAGTACTTGCAGACCCTACCACCAGATGAAGACTATAGGTAGTTGAAAGCAGTTGTCAGGGGTCTACTCATCCTTTACAAAGAATCAAGAAAATTATAAACAAGAAAGGTTACTACATTGTGAATGCAACTGTTTGGTTGTGATTTAGATCCACGTATCTGACATTTATATTCATTTATTGTACATAATATAATGTTTAATGATATCTAATACATTGCTATTATTCCATTAGTGGGTACTTGTCAGTTCAAACCCCTGGGGACCCATTTTTTCTTATAGTCCTGACCTTTAGCCCAGCTTCTGCCTACCTAGCAGTTCGAAAACAAATGTGAGTAGATAAATAGGCACTGCATTAAAGTGGGGAGGTATTTAGGCTCCATGTTTCGATCAGAAAAAGGAGTCAGGAGCTCACCCCGACCCGGGCTTCGAACTCTCAACCTTCCGGTTGGCAATATTTATTGCAGCTTGGGGATTAACCTGCTGAGCTAAAGCATTGAGCCAGGGCAGTGCAAGTGTGGCCAAACCGCATTAATTCTGCAGTGGAGATGCCCCCTTGGCCTCTCTTTCAGTCCGCGTCAACATGGCAGCAGTTAACAACAATAATAACAACAACAATAGCCAGAGGTTGGCTCTTGTCCTTAGGCACAACTGGACTCCGCAGAGCTTTGCAACATCAGATGAAGTCAAGATCTGGTCTGTCTGCAGATCTGGTCTGTCTGCAACTAAGGCCTGGGGGCCGGATGCGGCCCTCTAAGGTCATTTACCTGGCCCCCGCCCTCAGATTTATAATATAATATTTTATATCAGTTTTAATAATATAATATATTGTATGTACATATAATATTGATAATAATCTTATGTTATACAATATAATAATAATAATAATAATAATAATAATAATAATAATAATAATAATAATAAATTTATTCTTATATCCCGCCCCATCTCCCCGAAGGGACTCGGGGCGGCTCACAGCAATAATAAAAACAGTGACAAATTACACATTGTAAAATCAAACATGAAAAGCAGTCATACAATATTAATAGTAATACCATATAATAATATTAATGATATGGCATATATTACATATTATATAATAGTATAGTGGTATAGTTCAAGATAGTAATATATAATGCTAATATTGTGTTATGCTAATAATATAATATATTGTATGTACATACAGCTGCTCTGAGTTCCCTTCGGGGTGAGAAGGGCGGGATATAAATGTAGTAAATAAATGCAGTAAATAATTAATTAATTTTAGACTTAGGCTCGGCCAAAGTCTGACATGACTTGAAGGCACACAACAAAAACAACAACAACAACAATCCTAATTAACTTGACTATCTCATTGGCCAGTAGCAGGCCCACACTTTCCATTGAAATCCTAATAGGTTTATGTTGGTTAAAATTGTTTTCATTTTTAAATATTGTATTATTTCGTCGTTGTTGTTGTTGCACTACAAATAAGACATGTGCAGTATGCTTAGGAATTTGTATTTTTTTTCAAATGATAATCCGGCCCCTCAACAGTCTGAAGGATTGTGGACCGGCCCTCTGCTTAAAAAGTTTGGGGACCCCTGGTCTGCAGCATCCTACGGGTTGATTTCTTTTCCTCTGCACTTTCTCAGAGGCGCTCTTGCCCCCGCTTTCTACCCTTTTCCGCTGGTGTTGGTGATGGTGTTTGTGCACCTGCCTTCCGCCACTTGCCCTTTGACGCTCCCGAAATATCCGAGCGGATCTCGAGGTGGGAGGAGGCGGGCGTTGGCAGCCGGGTCCCCGTTCCTGTCCCTCGGCCGCCGAGGCGTGTGGCTCGCACAAACAGCCGTCCCGAGCGTCAGCAGCCGGAAAACACATTCTGACAGATCAGGAGTGACAGAGGGACGCGGAGAGGATGAACCCGCGTGAGGCGTTGCTGTCTCTTGGCTGCGTGGAAGGAGGCGCTCCCTCCAAGGGGCATCTGCACTGCAGAACGGGCGCGCTTCGGAACCACTTCGGAACCACTTCGGCACCGCAGGGCCCCATGCTGCCGAGTCCCCGTGCCTGCCGTTTGGCAGAGAAGCCATAGCCAGGGCCGGCCCCACCATGGAGGCCCGTGAGGCCGCCGCCTCGGGCGCAGGTCCGGGGGGGCACCATCAGGCTGGGTGGGAGGCGGGGCACCGCCCTGACGGTGCCCCGCCTCCCGCCCAGTGCGCCCTGGCCTGGCTGGCCTTGCCCGGCTGGCTGCCAGCTGGGTAAGGCCATCCAGGCCACAAGGCTTGCCCAGCCAGCTGCCACAAGGCCAGGGCGCACTGGGCGCAAGTCGGGGCACCGTCAGGGCCCCACCTCCTGCGCTATTCGCCCTCGCCCGTCTGGCCTTTTCTAGCTGGCCAGACTGCAGCGGAGGTCCCTCCAGGCCGCAAACTCTGGCCCCGCTTCCCACGCAGCATGGGAGGCGGGGCCAGGGCGCGGGAGGCGGCGCCGGTGGGGGGGCGCTTTTCAGCCCCCCCACTTAACATTAAAATTTATCTCCGGCCGGCCCTGGCCATAGCACTGGGCTTTGGCAGTTCAAATGGGGTCAAACTGCATTAATTTGACAGTGTAGATCAGCGCTTCTCAACCTGGGGGTCGGGACCCCTGGGGGGATTGTGAGGGGGTCCAGAGGGGTCGCCAAAGACCAGTATCTTCTGTTGGTGATGCGGGTTCTGTGTGGGAAGTTTGGCCCAATTCGATCGTTGGTGGGGTTCAAGGGGCTCTTGGATTGTAGGTGAACTATAAATCCCAGCAACTACAACTCCGAAATGGCAAGGTCTATTTTCCCCAAACTCCACCAATGTTCACATTGGGCATATTGAGTATTCGTGCCAAGTTTGGTCCAGATCCATCATGGTTTGAGTCCACAGTGCTCTCTGGATGTAGGTGGACTACAACTCCCAAACTCAAGGCCAATGCCCACCAAACCCTTCCAGTATTTCCTGTTGACCGTGGGAGTTCTGTGTG
This sequence comes from Anolis carolinensis, assembly GCF_035594765.1. Lineage (NCBI taxonomy): Eukaryota > Metazoa > Chordata > Lepidosauria > Squamata > Anolidae > Anolis > Anolis carolinensis. Next base: position 647,378 of record NC_085845.1, on the reverse strand, counting down.
CCAAGTTTGGCTCAATTCCATCGTTGGTGCAGTTCTGAATGCTCTTTGGTTGTAGGTGAACTATAAATCCCGGCAACTACAACTCTGAAATGTTAAGGTCGGTTTTCCCCAAACTCCACCAGTGTTCACATTTGGGCATATTGCGTATTTGTGCCAAGATTCGTCCAGATCCATCATTGTTTGAGTCCAGGCAGGAACCTTGGGGACCGCAACCTGAACCTGAGCCAAGAGTGTGATGCGGCAGCTACAAAGGCCAATGTGATTCCTATAGTCTGAATCTATATGAGCTCAGTGTCCAGATCAGAGCTCTCCAGACATTTCATGCCAGTGACACACCTTTTTAGACATGGATCTTTTCGCAACACAGTAATCCAGTTTCACTTGCAAATGAGAGGTTAAATCAGGCATGGGGAAACTTGGGCCCTCCCTCCAGGTGTTTTGGACTTCAACTCCCACAATTCCTCTGGATGGAGGTGAACTACAAATCCCAAACTCAAGGACAGCGCCCAGCAAACGCTTCCAGTATTTCCTGTTGGTCAGAATGCTCTTTGATTGTAGGTGAACTATACATCCCAGCAACTACAACTCCCAAATGTCAAGGTCTATTTTCCCCAAACACCACCAGTGTCCACATTTGGGCATATTGAGTATATAATATTTTGCACCAGTGAACTTTAGTTACCACCCAGTTTGGGTCCCCAGATGTCATTGGAACGACAACTCCCATCCCACTGGGGATGATGGGAATGTACATCAGATATGGGCAAACTTGGGCCTTTTCTCCGGGTGTTTCGGACTTCAACTCCCACCATTCCTGGCCTCAGGTCCCTTCCTTTCCCCCCTCAGCCGCTTAAGCGGAGAAAAGGCCCAAGTTTGCCCATTAACCTCTGCTTTGCAAGTAAAACTGAATTACTGTGTTGCGAAAAGATCCATGTCTAAAAAGGTTGAAATGTCTGGAAAGCTCTGATCTGGACACTGGGCTCCTATAGATTCAGATGATAGGAATCGCACTGGCCTTTTTAGCTGCGGCACCACACTCTTGGCTCATGCTCAGGTTGAGGTCCCCAAGGTTCCAGCCTCCCGTCGTGAACCTGTGCATCATCCCACCTGTATGACTGGCAAGGTGTCGCTCTTCGTCCTCCTTCCCTTTTTCTTCTCAGATCGCAGCTCAGATCTGCAGGCAGGCCGGCCTGGTCAAGAAGTCCAAGGGTGTCATGGATTACCACGAGGACAACTTCGCCATCGTCTTCGCGGCCATGGGGGTGAGTGAGTGAGTGAGTGGGAGAGTGAGTGATCAGCAAATGAACAAGTGAGTGAGCAGGCGAGTGAGCAAATGAACGAGTGAGCAAGTGAGTGGATGTGACTTGAGTGGGTGAGCAAGTGAGTTAGTGAGGAACTGAACGAGTGAGTGAGCAAGTGAGTGAGAGATTCAATGAGCAAGTGAATGAGTGTGCTAGTCAGTGAGCAAAGAAGTGAGCGAGTCAGCAAGTCAGCAAGCTAGAGAGTAAGTGAGTGAATGAGTGTGTGAGCGAGTGAACAAATGAGTGAGCAAATCAGCAAGCGAGAGTGAGTGAGCAAGTAAGTGAACAAATGAGTGAGGAAGGGAGTGAGCAAGTGAATGAATGAGCAAGTGAATGACTGAGTGAGTCAGTGAGCGAATGAGTGTGCGAGTCAGCAAGCAAGGAAGTGAGCGAGTGAGTTAACAAGCAAGAGAGTGAGTAAGTGTGTGAGTGAGTGAGCAAGTGAGTGAGTGAACAAATGACTAAGTGAGGGAGTGAGAAAGTGAATGAGTAAATGAGAGCGTGAGCGAATGAGCGAGTGAATGAGTGAGCAAGTGAGTAAATAAGTGGACAAATGAGCAAGTGAGTGAGTGAACGAGACAGTGAGTGAATGAGTGAGCGACTGAATGGGCGAGTGAACGAGTGAGTGAGCAAGGGACTAAGTGAGTGAGTGAATGAACAAGTGAGCAAGTGACTACATGAGTGAGCATTGAGCAATTGTAATGATTTCCTTCGCCTTGGTCTGTTTTCAAATTTCAAACTCAGGACCTGTTCTGCTCAAAACCCACACAAGGTTGTTTTGCACAACAAAGAGCCTTTCTGCACATGAAACAGCCTTTTCCTGCATGCAAAATAATATTTCTGTGCGTATTCTTTGTGTTGGTAAAATATACCCTGCACAACAAATACATTTCCTATGTAAATAGTAGTGTTTATGCAAAAAAAAAAACAAAACAAAAAACTGTGTGCACATTTTGTGCAGAATCCACACAATTTCAGTATTTTTTTGCACCAGGGCAGCTTCTTCTGTGCAGAAAAGAAATATTTATGTGCGGAAATATTAGGCATGGTTTAACCGTGTTGAAATGCTGAGCTGGGGATGCATCTGCATTGTGGAATTAATGCAGTTTGGCCACACTTTGATTGCCATGGCTCAGAATGATTGCCTTGGCTGCCAAATGTTGCAAGCGCCTCCCCAAACTACAACTCCCAGGATTACATATCATTGAGCCATGTTGCAGTTAAAGTGGGGCTGAAACACATTCATTCTTACAGTGCGGATGGACCTCATAGGCAAACATAGAGGCTCAGGAATCAAGTTCTGGCCAATTGGTAGCTCCTTGTGCCCACTGCTGGCCAGTGCAGGTATTGCAATTGCTTTCCTTTTTTCTCCCTAGGTCAAGTATGGCCAATTTTGGACTTTCCATCAGGTGTTTTGGACTTCAACTCCCACCATTCCTGGCCTCAGGCCCTTTCCTTTTCCCCCTCAGCCGCTTAAGCGGCTGAGGGGGAAAAGGAAGGGGCCTGAGGCCAGGAATGGTGGGAGTTGAAGTCCAAAACACTTGATGGAAAGTCCAAAATTGGCCATACCTGGCCTGGCAGGTGACCATTGAGTCTTTCCATGGTGCTGAACCTGCCGCCTCTTTCTCCCTTTGCAGGTGAACATGGAAACCGCGCGGTTCTTCAAGTCGGACTTTGAGGAGAACGGCTCCATGGAGAACGTCTGCCTCTTCCTCAACTTGGCCAACGACCCCACGTGAGTCCGTTGCTGCAGGAACCATGCCTTTTAACTGCCATGGGAGTTGTAGTTCCCCCAGGCCTTGAGCCTTCTCTGCCAAAGGGTGCCGGCATTCATTTCCCGTGACTCGATACCACTGAGTCGTCGTGGTCAAAGCGGTGCCAAACTGTGCTAACTCCACAGTGTGGATGCACCTAGTATTGAGAGCCTTACTTCCTTCCTTCCTTCCTTCTGTTTCGTCCAGGATCGAGCGCATCATCACGCCCCGCTTGGCCCTGACCACGGCCGAATTCCTGGCCTATCAGTGCGAGAAGCACGTCCTGGTCATCCTGACCGACATGAGCTCCTACGCCGAGGCCCTCCGGGAGGTCAGTGGGTGGCCGTTCGGGATACTGGGAGACATAGAGCACGTCCACACTGGAGAATGTTGGAGGTTTATTTATTTATTTACAGTATTTATATTCCGCCCTTCTCACTCCAAAAGGGACTCAGGGCGGATCACATTGCACACATATAAGGCAAACATCCAATGCCATAACATAGGACAGAGACAGACGCAGGCACGGGCTGGCCTCGAACTCATGACCTCTTGGTCAGAGTGATTTGTTGCCGCTGGCTGCTAACCAGCCTGTGCCACAGCCCGGAGGTTGTAGATATAAATAGACAGAAGCTTTGCCACAGTTTCTGAACCAAAATATACCCTGCAGTATAATAAAGTGTCACTCAGGTTTGTGTAACAAGTAATAATAATAATAATAATAATAATAATAATAATAATAATAATAACCTGCTTTGATTGAAGTCAAAAATCAGAAACTCCTCAAAGCACAGCAGACAAAAAACCAGTACAAGAAAACTGCACTACAAACTAGAGCTGACAGCTGGCACAACAAAACATTGCATGGAAAGTTCCTTGACAAAATTGAAGGAAAAGCTGATAAGGAGAAGACCTGGCTCTGGCTCACGAATGGGACCCTGAAGAAGGAGACAGAAGGCCTGATCCTTGCAGCCCAGGAGCAAGACATCAGGACAAAGGCAATTAAGGCCAAGATCGAAAAATCAGCTGATGACCCAAAATGCAGACTGTGCAAGGAAACCGATGAAACCATTGATCATATCCTCAGCTGCTGTAAGAAAATTGCACAGACAGACTACAACAGAGGCACAACTATGTGGCCCAAATGATCCATTGGAACTTATGCCTCAAGTACCACCTCCCAGCAACAAAGAACTGGTGGGATCACAAACCTGCAAAAGTATTGGAAAATGAGCACGCAAAGATACTGTGGGACTTCTGAATCCAGACTGACAAAGTTCTGGAACACAACACACCAGACATCACAGTTGTGGAAAAGAACAAGGTTTGGATCATTGATGTTGCCATCCCAGGTGACAGTCGCATTGACGAAAAACAACAGCAAAAACTCAGCCGCTCTCAGGACCTCAAGATTGAACTTCAAAGACTCTGGCAGAAACCAGTACAGGTGGTCCCAGTGGTGATGGGCACACTGGGTGCTGTGCCAAAAGATCTCAGCCAGCATTTGGAAACAATAGACATTGACAAAATTACAATCTGCCAACTGCAAAAGGCCACCCGACTGGGACCTGCGCGCATCATCCGAAAATACATCACACAGTCCTAGACACTTGGGAAGTGTTCGCCTTGTGATTTTGTGATATGAAATCCAGCATGTCTATCTTGTTTGCTGTGTCATAATAAAATAATAATAATAATAATAATAATAATAATAATAATAATAATAATAATAATAATAATAATAATAGGGTATTTTTCATCAATGTGCCATCCCAGGTGACAGTCGCATTGACGAAAAACAACAGGAAAAACTCAGCCGCTCTCAGGACCTCAAGATCGAACTGCAAAGACTCTGGCAGAAAACAGTGCAGGTGGTCCCGGTGGTGATGGGCACACTGGGTGCCGTGCCGAAAGATCTCAGGCAGCATTTGGAAACAATAGACATTGACAAAATCACGATCTGCCAACTGCAAAAGGCCACCCTGCTGGGATCTGCAGCATCGTCCGAAAATACATCACACAGTCCTAGACACTTGGGAAGGGTTTGACTTGTGATTTTGTGAAACGAAATCCAGCATATCTATCTTGTTTGCTGTGTCATACAACGTCGTTGTGTCAATAATAATAATAATAATAATAATAATAATAATAATAATACTTTATTTATATACCGCCCTATCTCCCGGATGGGACTCAGGGCGGTTTACAGTCATAAAAGCAACACAAACATTACATAACAACATAATACACATTATTAAACAAAGTAAAATAATACAATTATAAAAATAAATCACACTTACATGACCAGATCAAGGGGACGGGAACCATAAACCCAATATATTAAAATGTATCATTTTAGGCTAGGGAAATCTTGTGCAATATATTCAGGCTCAGAAATCGGTGGTAGTCCAATATAATTACAGTATCTTTGCTTCAGTTCAAAAGATCAAACAGGGCAACAATATATACAGCAGTCTGTTGCCGACGGCTTTCATGGCCGGGATCACAGGGTTGTTGTATGTCTTTCGGGCTGTGTGGCCATGCTCCAGAAGTATTCTCTCCTGACGTTTCACCCACATCTATGGCAGGCAACCTCTGAGGATGCCTGCCATAGATGTGGGCGAAACGTCAGGAGAGAATACTTCTGGAACATGGCCACACAGCCCGAAAGACATACAACAACCCTATACAGCAGTCTCTCTGAATTCACACAGAGAACAGAGGGAATAAACAGTCCCTTTAAACAGTCTTTAAATATGCCTCATCTGCCTTATAAATAATCAGGCTTCGTAGAATTGGCAGCCATTTCCTTCCTGACTATTTCCAGTCAGCGCTCTCTTCACTCTCTGAGGTGAAAGTGGCAGTTAAAACCGTTTGTCTCAGCAGCAAGCCAGAGACAGCAGCCAATCAGAATTCTGGCTCCTAGCTGCATCAGCCTATTAGCTGTCAATACATGCCTTTCCAGCCAACCCATTGCATCATGGTGTCTTTTTACAAATCCCCACAGAGAATGGATGCAGGTGGGCCCCACTTTGACTGTCGAGGCTCAGGGTATGCAATCCTGGGAGTTGTAGTCCTGCAAGGTCTCTCGCCTTCTCTGCCAAACTGCTGCTCCCAGGATGACCTAGCATTGAGCCATGGTGGCCAAAGTGGGACCAAACTGAATTCATTATCTAGTGTAGATGCAGCCAAACCATAGGACCTGTAGTTTTTATCTGTCTGGGGTAGTTGGTGATATCTGTGGTGTATTTGGAAATGACTGATATTGTATAATCATACTTATATACAGTAGAGTCTTGCTTATCCAACAGTAACGGGCCGGCAGAATGTTGGATAAGCGAAAATGGTGGATAATAAGGAGGCATTAAGGAAAAGCCTATTAAACCTCAAATTACATTATGATTTTTACAAATTAAGCTCCAAAACATCATGTTTTACAACAAATTGACAGAAAAAATAGCTCAATACACGGTAACGTTATGTAGTAATTATTGTATTTATGACTTCAGAACCAAAACATCGCAATGTATTGAAAACATTGACTACAAAAACATTTGACTACTAAAAGGCAGACTGCGTTGGATAATACAGAGCATTGGATAAGAGAAGGTTGGATAAGTGAGACTCTACTGTAATAATAAATACAGGCAGTCCCTAAGTTATGAACAGGAGAAGTTCTGTAGGTTTGTCCTTAAGTCAAATTTGTAAGTAAGTCGGAACAGGGACATTTTGTAAGCGTAAATCCAGCTCTCTCTCTCTCTCTCTCTCTCTCTCTCTCTCTCTCTCTCTCTCTCTCTCTCTCTCTCTCTCTCTCTCTCTCTCTATATATATATATATATATATATATATATATATATATTATGTATATTAGCTTTGCATCCCATAGGGAAGGGGTTACAAACAAGAGAGGTTCTGCAGGTCTGCTCTTAAGTTGAATTTCTTTGTAAGTCAGAACAGAGACATTTTTAAAGTGTGTGTGTGTGCGTATGTGTTGGAAATAGCAACCTTCTCAGGCCTTCCCTATCCAATTTTTTGCCTCTTTATAATGTGTTGGTTTATTCCCTGAAGTGTATGTCTTCTTTGGTTTGCAGTTTTCTTAGCTCTATGCACTTGAGGCAGTGGGAGGGGCTGCAGACCATGTGACTGGTTCAGTAACTGTTTAGAATGCAGTTCTGAAAAGGATGACAGTTGAGGAATGACAGTTGAGGCTTGAGTCTGAGTGCAGAGGCCAATATTAGGAGTTAGAAGTCAGTTGGGGCTTGAGTCTGTTTGAGTACAGAAGCCAGTGTAGGAAGTTACAAGTCAGTTGAGGCTTGAGTCTCTTTGAGTGCAGAGGCCAATATTAGGAGTTAGAAGTCAGTTGGGGCTTGAGTCTGTTTGAGTACAGAAGCCAGTGTAGGAAGTTACAAGTCAGTTGAGGCTTGAGTCTCTTTGAGTGCAGAAGCCAATGTTAGGCGTTAGAAGTCAGTTGAGGCTTGAGTCTCTTTGAGTGCAGAAGCCAGTGTTAGGCGTTAGAAGTCAGTTGAGGCTTGAGTCTCTTTGAGTACAGAAGCCAGTGTAGGAAGTTACAAGTCAGTTGAGGCTTGAGTCTCTTTGAGTGCAGAAGCCAATGTTAGGCGTTAGAAGTCAGTTGAGGCTTGAGTCTCTTTGAGTGCAGAAGCCAGTGTTAGGCGTTAGAAGTCAGTTGAGGCTTGAGTCTCTTTGAGTGCAGAAGCCAATGTTAGGCGTTAGAAGTCAGTTGAGGCTTGAGTCTCTTTGAGTGCAGAAGCCAATGTTAGGCGTTAGAAGTCAGTTGAGGCTTGAGTTCCTTGGAAGTAGACTGTGATGAAAGAGAGCCACACAGAGCAATATAGTTTTGAAGAGACTGATAAAGACTATAAGTTAAAGATACAAACTCAAACGTTTTAAAGCTGAACCTGAAGAGAAACACACCTGTATTTTTAAATACTCGAAGTTGTGAGTAAACAAACATGTTATTCCTAAAGAAATCCGCGTGAATCTTTGCTGAGTTTTGAATAGAAACAAGATATTTACGTGCCTAGTGATCATCCATTACCGAATAAACTCAAGGAACACTCCTGAAACTCTGCTGCCCAATATGTTATGATCCCAATAGGTCATAATCCAGTAGTCCAATAAGATGTGTATGTGCACATGTGTGTGTGTGTTGTGTGCATATGTAAAAGGTAAAGGTAAAGGTTTCCCCTGACGTTAAGTCCTTGTCTCCTCCAGGTCTCTGCCGCCCGAGAGGAGGTCCCCGGCCGGAGGGGCTTCCCGGGATACATGTACACCGACCTGGCCACCATCTACGAGCGCGCCGGGCGCGTGGAGGGCCGCAACGGATCCATCACCCAGATCCCCATCCTGACCATGCCCAACGACGGTGAGGAGGACCGGGGGGGGGGCATCGGGAGGGCCGGGGGCACCCGTGGCCAACGAGTCCTGCCAAAAGACACCCTCTCCTTCCCTGCAAATCGGCCCCCTCCACGTTCCCCTGCTTTGGAATGGGAGAAACATAGGGCCGGAGAAGGAGAAAATGTAGGAGACTTGGACAGAAAAAAACAGAACCCATGCAGAGGCAGGATGGGCGATTGATCCCTGGCCCCACAACAGAGTTACATGGGGAGGGGTCTTGGAGTCTTGGCTGAACATGAGCCAAGAGTGTGATGCAGCAGCTCAAAAAGTCAATAGGGTTTTTGGCTGCACCCAAAGGAGTCTAATGTCCAGGTAGAGGGAAGCCCTGGTCCCCTCTCTTTTACTTTGGTCAGAACTTCTCACCTGGACTACTATCACGGTGTCCCATTCTGGGCAAAGCAGTTCAAGAGGGAGATTGACCCTAAGCTGGAAGGGGTCCAGAGGAAGAGAGGGATTCAAAGGCTCAAAGGCCTGGAGACCAGGAATGATCCCTCTGAGGAGCGTCTTAAAGAAATGGGTCTGTTTAGCCCCAGAAGAGAAGGAGACATGAGAGCCATGCATAATTATTTGGAAGGCTGCCTCAAGGAAGAGGGAATAAAGCCTCCTTTCTGCTGCCCTGGAGACCAGCACTCAGTGGAGCCATGGGTTCAGATTCCTGAACTTGAGGCAGAACGTCTTGGCTGCAAGAAGAGCTGTTCAGCAGTGGAACTCTCTGCCTTGCAGTCCGGTGGAAGCTCCTTCACTGGGGGCTTTTAAGCAGAGGCTGGATGGCCATCTGTTTGCCCATGCCAGGTCTAACTGTTACCTCACAGGGAATGGCTTGAAGGCCCAAGGAACAGCCAGAGGCAGCGGGTGCTGGACCTCTCAATACAGCCCACCTTCAGGCTGCGAAGAACCTCTGCTTTGTGTTTTGCAGACATCACTCACCCTATTCCGGACTTGACTGGTTTCATCACCGAAGGGCAGATCTACGTGGACAGGCAGCTGCACAACAGACAGGTATGTTGCCCTGGTTTTGCTCCTCACCCTTTGGTCCTGAGCCATGAGTGACAAGCTGTGGAAAGAATGCCGTGTTGGCCCCGCTGGAACTGCTTGGATGGCTCAATGCTATGGAAGCCAGTGTATTGTAGTTTCACAAGGCCCTGAGCCTCCTCGGCCAAGGAATCCCGGTGTCTCATCAAACTACAGCTCCCAGGATCCAGTAGCATCAGGGTTTGAGTCCTCACTCGGCCGTGGAAACTCGTGGGGTGATATTGGGCAGGTCACACTCTCTCAGCCTTAGAAGGCAGGCAGTGGCAACCTCTCTTTGAACAGGAACTGGGTCTGTTTAACTGGCAGAAGAGAAGGTCGAGGGAAGCTATGAGAGAAGATATTTTTAAATATGTGAAAGGGTGTCCCAAGGAAGGGGGTGGGTGGGTTGTTTTCTGCTTCCTGGAGACTAGGACTCAGTGGCACCATGGGTTGAAATGACTGGAAAGGAGATTCCATCTGAACATCAGGATGAACTTAAAAGTTGTTCAACAGTGGAACTCTCTGCTTTGTTGAGGATCCTTCTTTGGAAGCCTTTAAACAGAGTCTGGATGGGCATCTGTCAGGAGGGCTTTGATTGTGGGGTTGTTGCATGATGTTGCCGCTTAAGCGGCGGAGGGGCAAAAGGAAGGGGCCTGAGGCTGCCTGCCATAGATCTGGGCAAAATGTCAGGAGAGAATACTTCTGGAACATGGCCACACAGCCCGGAAAACATGCAACAACCCTGTGATCCCGGCCATGAAAGCCTTCGACAACGGCTTTGATTGTGTTTTTGCTGCAGGGCAGAAGAGGGTTGGACTAGATGGCCCATGTGGTCTCTTCCAACTCCATGGTTCTAAGCCTTGACAAGAAAACTCAGTGGTAGGTTCGCCTTAGGCTTGCCCCTAAGTGGTAAAACAAGGCCCGCAATGGCAACCAGTTATCTTTAGCGATGGCCCTTTCTGCTGCGTCTCCGTCTGTGTTGAGATTCTCCCGCTTATTCGGAGGAGGCGCCTCTCTGCAGTCCCAAGCACTTCCTTCCGAGCCCAGGAAGGCTGACCCGTTGCCCGTTTGCTTTGGCCCCCAGATCTACCCTCCCATCAACGTCCTGCCGTCTCTCTCGCGCCTGATGAAGTCGGCCATCGGGGAAGGCATGACCCGGAAGGACCACGGAGACGTCTCCAACCAGCTGGTGAGGAAGCGGGGAGTCAGATAGGAAGGGCAAAGCATTTCTAAGCATGCAGAAGAATACTGCTTGATGAACATGTGGTTGACCGAGAGCCTCTGGGTAATGACAGTAGATGTCCTGATGCAATACCTAAGGGAATGTGGTAATGGCAGAGTCACCACGTGAGGTGAGGTGTATTGCGAAGCCACATCAGCCAGTGTCCTTACTCATGACCCATGAGCAGGTGGCTGTAAAAGGAGGAGGAAAGGTTCCCTCTTTCTCTCTCCTGTGTGACTCAGTGCGAGTATCTGTGACTTCCGAGGTCCTGATGGTTTGTAAGGACAAGTTGCATATCCTGACATTTGTATATATTGTAACAGTGAAAATTAAAGGCTCCGGATATTTTGGATGAAACCTGAATCTGTGAGTTTACTAAAGTGTGTAAATAAAGCCAGATGCTGGCAGTTGGACTCTGCTGATAGATAGGTAGAAGCACATGTTTGGCTGTGAAAGGACTCTGCTGTGTTTTTACTTGGTTCTGAGAAAGTTGCTATCCAGCTTGCAGCAGTTCAGGGAGGATGTGATTTGGAAACTAGGAATCACTTCACGACCAGCAAATCCCGTGCCACAGGGTTCATACACCTTTCATACAATTTCATTCAAACCATACATATTTCATGACACTCTTGCCGTAGATAACACATACCAGCAACAGATATAAGATGAGAAGCAAGAGAATAATGGCAAGAGGAAGAACACGCGCTTCCTGGCCTCTTTCATCCCCATCACTTCCTCGTCCTTCGCCAGGGACAAAAGGGGACGATGCAGCCCTCGTCTGTCATGCCTGTCCCGTGGTCAGGGCTCAGCTCCTTCAGCGTGTCCCTTCAGTTGCACATCACCACCTACTTAACCCTTCAGGGGGTGTTGACCACGTGTCCATTAGAACTGCATTTCCACCAGTTTTATACAATGGGGTTACAGCCAATGCGTTCCTGCGTAACAGTGCTTCATCTAACAAACAAGGACTCACCATAATTATATTATTTGTATTATTTTATAAATGTTTATTTAGCCTCAGTGACTTAAATACAGTAAAAGCATCAGGTTTCCATCTGATCTTGGAAGCTAAGCAGGGCCAGCCCTGGTCAATTCTTGAATGAGAATGAGGAATTTTTCTTTGTATTTATATTATATTATTTGTATTATTTTATAAATGTATATTTAGCCTCAGTGACTTAAATACAGTACAAGCACCAGGTTTCCATCTGATCTTGGAAGCTAAGCAGGGCCAGCTCTGGTCAATTCTTGAATGAGGATGAGGAATTAATCTTTCTTTGTATGTATATTATTTGTATTATTTTATTAATGTATATTCTGCCTCAATAGCTTGAATACCATAAAAGCACCAGCCGATCTTGGAAGCTAAGCAGGGCCAGCCCTGGTCAGTCCTTGGATGGGGATTAGCAACAAAGTTTACTAGTATTTATGCATATTCCTGTATATTTTGCCTCATTGGCTTAAACATCTTGAAAGCCTGCAAAGACGGGGAGGCTCAACCTTCCTCTCCTTCTTCCTTCCACAGTACGCCTGTTACGCTATTGGGAAGGACGTCCAAGCCATGAAAGCCGTGGTCGGAGAGGAAGCCCTCTCGGCAGATGACCTGCTCTACCTGGAGTTCCTGCAGAAGTTTGAGAAGCAGTTCATTGCCCAAGGTGGGTCAGGCGGAGGCTTGGAGGGGGCCCGAGTCATAGAGTCAGAAGGGATCCCCAAAGGGCATCCAGTCCAACCCCAGCATGCCAGGAAGGAAGGCACAATCAGGGCCTTCCCGACAGACGGCCAGCCAACTCATATATATCAGCAGTCTTATGGCGAAGTAAAGCTGCAGAGTTATAGAACCACAGAGTTGGAAGAGACTCCCGAAGGGCATCCAGTCCAACCCCATCATGCCAGAAAGGAAGGCAATGTGCAAGTGGAAGGTAGAAGAGACCCTTAAGGGTTGAGTCCAACCCCTTCTGCCAAACAGGGAGACACCATCCAAACCCTCTTGACAGATGGCCACCCAGCCTCTGATTAAGATCCTCCAGAGAAGAAGGCCCCACCAGACCCCCAGGCAGCATATTCCAATGTCAATGGGGTGATGCCCGTTTACAGGCTGGAGCCTGAATTTTGGGACACAACCCCAAGGCCTCTCCAAAGCAGCATCAAATAGGTTTGGAACATTGGAAAGAGTATTTCAAGTTCAGACTAAAACCCAGAGCAATTCCTCAGCCCTTCACATGTGTGAGAACCTCCAGTGAAAGCTGGCAAAGAAAGGAAGAGGGCTTGTCCTGACTGTCCTTGGAAGGGAGAACCTAAGGTGGGAATTGCCACAACCCTTGTAGCAATTTTGGGGGTCAGAAAAAGGCCTGGGAATGACAGTAATTTCTTCTAAATAGGGTTTGGTGCTTTAGAGACCACATTTGTGCCAGGGCCTCCCTTTGGCCTTTTCTGCCTCACACAGAGACATTCAGTCCGATGCCCAAAATACTGGGTCCCAAATAGGCTGGGGTTTCTGCACAGAAGACACACAATCAAGAAGCCTCCCAAAGAAGAAGGGGGAAAACCCAAAGACAGGTGGCTGCATAAAGGGGTCTTCTTAGGAGCTCAGCTTTTAAAAGGGAAGCAGATGAACAAAGTAATATTTCAGTGAAACCCTCCCTGGCTTTTGAGCCAACAGTGTGGCCTTGCAGTGAACAATAGCAAAGCAATTCTGGGCTGCATCATTCAAAATACAAGTTGGAATGCTGCTGGTCTTTCAGATACATTGAAGTGTTTCAATTGTATTCTCTGATCTGCAAATTCAGCATTCAATTCAGGTTTGCAGAAGTGGAATCAGATTTACTGGAAATGGACACGGAGGGCAGGCCTTTGCTTAAAGAGAGGGCACCCACATGCAAAAGGGGACTTTCCAGTAACGCCTGTCTTGCACCAAGCAGATTTCTGCCCTGCTGTTGCAATAGTTGCAATAATGATTTTATCTGTTTTTAATGTACTTTGCAACACCTCAGAAGTCCTGGCAACCATATATATGTGTGTGTTTCAATGTGCAGTCATCCCTCCGCATTTGCATGTTTATCTTTTGTGGACATGATTATTTGCAGATTTGATCAATACGCTCCAGAAGTTGATCATAGATAGACTCACACTGGAGAACTAAGGGTGCATCCACACAGTAGAATTAATGCAATTTGACACTACTTTAACCACTACGCCTCAGTGCTATGGGACCCTGGGAATTTTGCAAAGGCCTTTGGCTTCTCTGGCCAAATAGTGCTGGTACCTCACCAAACTACAACTCCCAGGATCTCATAGCATTGAGCCATGGCGGCTGAAGTGGAGTTAAACTGTATTCATTCTATGGTTCGGATGCATCCATCGATACTCAACTTCCACCAGTCACAATGGAGGACCTTGAGATTCCAAGAAACAAAATACAGTAGAGTCTCACTTATCCAAGCCTCGCTTATCCAAGCCTCTGGATAATCCAAGCCATTATTGTAGTTAATGTTTCCAATATATCATGATATCTTGGTGCTAAATTCGTAAATACAGTAATTACAACATAACATTACTGCGTATTGAACTACTTTTTCTGTCAAATTTGTTGTATAACATGAAGTTTTGGTGCTTAATTTGTAAAATCATATCCTAGTTTGATGTTTAATAGGCTTTTCCTTGATCAGTCCTTATAATCCAAGATATTTGCTTATCCAAGCTTCTGCCGGCCCGTTTAGCTTGGATAAGTGAGACTCTACTGTACCAGGTTTTGTTTTGTTTGCATTGTTTACACTTTCACAGACATCCCGCACCTCAAACGCTCTCAAAAGTGGAAGCTCTCTAGCAAAAAGGAGCCGATCTCCTTGTTTTTGCTAATGCTATGTAACAAAATTTGGGGGAAAAAAATCTGTTCCTGGTTTGCAAGTGTTATTTCCTCTTAAACTGTGCGGTCCTAATTTTGAAAGTACAGTAGAGTCTCACTTATCCAACACTCACTTATCCAACGTTCTGGATTATCCAACGCAATTTTGTAGTCAATGTTTTCAATACATCGTGATATTTTGGTGCTTAATTCGTAAATACAGTAATTACTACATAGCATTACTGCATATTGAACTACTTTTTTTTCTGACAAATTTGTTGTTAAACATGATGTTTTGGTGCTTAATTTGTAAAATCATAACCTAATTTGATATTTAATAGGCTTTTCCTTAATCCCTCCTTATTATCCAACATATTCGCTTATCCAACATCCTGCCGGCCCGTTTATGTTGGATAAGTGAGACTCTACTGTAGTTGTTTTACTCCAGAAACTTTGTTTATGTGCCACAAACTATATTGCATTGGTTGAGCTTTGATGATAAGATGAAAAACTAGAGCAAAATGTGCTATAGCAGGATGTCCGTGCAGTTTAATAAACTTTTGGCATGTCTTTGTGATAGAACCAGTTAGGAAATCATGGCAGTGATAACCCAGGAATGGTAATAATGTTATTTACGTGCCTTCTCTTCCCCTCAGGGGCCTACGAGAACCGGACCATCTTTGAGTCCCTGGACATCGGCTGGCAGCTGCTGCGCATCTTCCCCAAAGAGCTGCTGAAGCGCATCCCGGAGACCATCCTCTCCGAATACTATCCCCGGGAAGCAAAGGCCCAAAGCAGCTCAGATACCGCTTTCTGAGGTCTATTTACACAAGAGGGAGGAAGAAGATGATCTGGATCTATGTGCAGATGGGACTACACCAGGCATGGGTCAGCTTTGGCCCTCCCCTCCAGGTGTTTTGGACTTCAACTCCCAGCATTCCTCACAGCCTCGGGCCCCTTCCTTTTGCCCCTCAGCCGCTTAAGCGGCTGAGGGGCAAAAGGAAGGGGCCCGAGGCTGTGAGGAATGCTGGGAGTTGAAGTCCAAAACACCTGGAGGACTGAAGTTGGCCTTCTAGGTGTTGGCTCCAAAAGTTTGCATGATGTGTGTTATGATTTGGAGCTTTCCCAGCGAAGGCATTGCTTCTTCTGGATTCAGGGTTTTTGTTGTGTTTTGCTGCACAGCCAATGCTGAATGTATATCACCCCGAGTATATAATAATAAAATAATAATATACCGTGTTTCCCCGAAAATAAGACAGTGTCTTATATTAATTTTTGCTCCCAAAGATGCGCTAGGTCTTATTTTCAGGGGATGTCTTATGTTTCCATGAAGAAGAATTCACATTTATTGTTGAACAAAAAAATTGAACATTTATTATGTACTGTACGGTAGTTGTCGTCACAAACCAGCATAAACAGACAAACTGTGAATCCTATCAAAAATTTCTTGTTACTACCATTATTTCTATGTACAACAATCTATGTTATGTACATTTATCGATCCTGCATGCTCTGGTGTTCTGTTTGGCGGGCATGCTTCCAAACAAAAACTTTGCTAGGTCTTACTTTTGGGGGAGGCCTTATATTTAGTAATTCAGCAAAACCTCTACTAGGTCTTATTTTCTGGGGATGTTTTATTTTAGGGGAAACAGGGTAATAATAATAAAAACTTTATTTATACATACCGCTCCATTTCCTCAAGAGGACTCGGGACGGTTTCCAACATACGTGCAAAAACATCATATGACAACTTGAACAACGTAAAACAAACAAAACAACATCCTATTAAAGTTCTACAGTAGAGTCTCACTCATCCAACGTAAACGGGCCGGCAGAATGTTGGGTAAGCGAATATGTTGGATAATAAGGAGGGATTAAGGAAAAGCCTATTAAACATCAAAATAGGTTATGATTTTACAAATTAAGCACCAAAACATCATGTTATGCAACAAATTTGACAGAAAAAGTACAGTAGAGTCTCACTTATCCAACACTCGCTTATCCAACGTTCTGGATTATCCAGCACATTTTTGTAGTCAATGTTTTCATTACATCATGATATTTTGATGCTAAATTCGTAAATACAGTAATTACTACATAGCATTACTGCATATTGAACTACTTTTTCTGTCAAATTTGTTGCATAACATGATGTTTTGGTGCTTCATTTGTAAAATCATCCTAATTTGATGTTTAATAGGCGTTTCCTTAATCCCTCCTTATTATCCAACATATTCGCTTATCCAACATTCTGCCGGCCCGTTTACGTTGGATAAGTGAGACTCTACTGTAGTTCAATATGCAGTAATGCTATGTAGTAATTACTGTATTTACGAATTTAGCATCAAAATATCATGATGTAATGAAAACATTGACTACAAAAATGTGTTGGATAATCCAGAACGTTGGATAAGCGAGTGTTGGATAAGTGAGACTCTACTGTATTAAAATAGCCAGTTCCAAATCCAATCAATATTGGAATCAAATAACAGTAATCACTCAGGGTATATTCCTAAATATTGCCTACCTTCCTCTCCATTACTTGGCAACTCCCGTCAACTTGCTATTAATTGCTGCGAAGGATGCTGATTGCAAGGCATGTCCCTATTTGAAATAACGGAAGGATGTGGAAACGTTCAGATGCCAGTTGGATGAGACCACATGGGCCATCGAGTCGCTTTGGGTCTCCTTTGAGGAGATAAAGCAGGATATAAATCAGGCCTGGGCCAACTTGGGCCCTCCCTTCAGGTGTTTCGGACTGAAAGCGGGTGAGGGGGGGGGAGGAAGGGGCCTGGGGCTGTTAGGAATTGTGGGAGTTGCAGTCCAAAACATCTGGCGGGAAGGCCCAAGTTGGCCCAGGTCTGGTCTACACCACAGAAACCGAAGCTGCTTCTGGGAACCTCAGTTGTGTTTGGACTACAACCGTCATGGCCCCGCGCAGCAGAACACACTGGCAGGGCCTTCTGGGAGTTGGAGTCCATCTTCCTAACTCCCCAATGGCTGCCCAGGCTGTCCCTCCTCCTTTCCGCCTCCTCCGATTGGGCCGCTATGAGGAAGACCAAGGCGGGCCTAGGCGGATAGTCCCACCTCCTTTGTGCGGATGCCACCATATTTTCCTATTGGCTCCTCAAGCTGTCCCTTCTATTTTTCCCTTCTTCCGATTGGGCAACTAGGAGGACCAAGGCGGGCGTAAGCGATTAGCCCCACCCTTTGCGCAGACGTCACGACGCCCGGCGTGGCTGTTGCCGTGGCGACGCCTCAGGGCCTGTCGGGCGCGGCCAAGCCTTCTTTTTCTTTCTCCTCCTCCTCCGCGGAGAAAGAAGCCGCGATGGGGAGCCCCAAGGGAGGGCGGCGGAGCCGGCAGAGGGGGAAGCTGGGCCGCCTCTCCCGCGTCGGGACCGCCAGCGCCATCTCCGCCTCCGGGATCGGGCGCAGGCCAGTCGGGGAAGGGAGGGGAGGGGCCTAGTGGGTCGCCATGGCGACAGGAACGCCCAGACGCCTGGAAAACCCGAGCAACATTCACACGGCCCGTAAACGGACGTGTTTGTGTATATATGTATGTGTATATTCATACATACATACATACAGAGACATAAGCTGAGCGTGCCTTATCCAATATATATGCACTCACACACATACACAGTGAAATAAATATGTGTGTATACCCTGTTTCCCTGGAAATAAGACCTAGTAGAGGTTTTGCTGAATTGCTAAATATAAGGCCTCCCCCGAAAGTAAGACCTAGCAAAGTTTTTCTTTGGAAGCATGCAGGGTCGGTAAATGTACATACCATAGATTTTTGTACATGGAAATAAAGGTAGTAACAAGAATTAATAATAATAATAATATAATAACTTTATCCTTGTATCCCATCTCCCAGAAGGGACTCAGGGCAGCTTACACAGGGACAAGCCAAACAACAACAACATAAAATTACATACAAACAGAAATTTAAAACAGTAATTTTAAAACAGTAAAGCAATACAATATAATATAGACATTCTTGAAAGGATTCACAGTTTGGTTATGCTGTTTGGTGATGACAACTACTGTACAGTAGATAATAAATTTTCATTTTTAAAAATTCAACCATAAATGTGAATTCGTCTTTGTGGAAAAATAAGACATCCCCTGAAAATAAGACCTAGCACATCTTTGGGAGCAAAAATTAATATAAGACACTGTCTTATTTTCGGGGAAACACGGTATATGTGTGTGTTTATGTGTGTGTGTGTGTGAATGTTTATTTTCATTCATATATACATAGATACACACAGAGACACAAGCTGAGCGTGCCTTATCCAATATATATGCACTCACACACAGAAATATTGTATGTGTGTATAATACACACACACACACATATATATACAGTAGAGTCTCACTTATCCAAGCTAAACGGGCCGGCAGAAGCTTGGATAAGCGAATATCTTGGATAATAAGGAGGGATTAAGGAAAAGCCTATTATTAAACATCAAATTACATTATGATTTTACAAATTAAGCACCAAAACATCATGTTATACAACAAATTTGACAGAAAAAGTAGTTCAATACGCAGTAATTCTATGTAGTAATTACTATATTTACGAATTTAGCACCAAAATATCACAATATATTGAAAACATTGACTACAAAAATGGCTTGGAAAATCCAGAGGCTTGGATAAGTGAGACTCTACTGTATATATATCTTCAACCTATGTGTGTCTGTGTTTATAAACACACACAGGCACACAGGTTTAATATCCTACACACACACACACACACACACACACATGTATATACATATATACATGTACACAGACATACATATACATACACAGACAGCCCCCAAGTTACAAACAAGAGGGGCTCTGGAGGTTTGTTCTTAACCTGAATTTGTTTGCTGGTCACAAACAGACGCAAACACACAGACACATGAAATGGCACCTTATATAGGCACAGCCTGAATTTTATACACCATATGTTTGATAACTTAATATATATTTATACAAACAAACATATAAACACACAGGATACCCACCTGCCCCCTCAGATATGTACATTCATGGAACAGTTCGTAGTAGTCGCTCTGGTGATTAGCAAACACAAGGAAGTACAGGCTCCGGGTTCTGCATCCACAGATCCCACCATCCAGAGCTTGGAAATATTTTTAAAATCCAAAAAACAAACCTTGCCTTTTCTATGTTGTCTGAGGCTTTAATTGTCGGAATCACTGGAGTGTTGTGTGGTTTCCAGGCTGGCTGCATTTTCTCCTGATGTTTTGTCTGCATCTGTGTCTGGCGTCTTCAGAGGATGTGATGGTAATAAAACAAGTGGAGCAAATATACTTGGGTGAGAAGAAAGGAACCTTGTCTGTTCAGCAAAGGTAAAGTGTGCAATTAGCAAGCTTGATTTCCAAGGGTCCGACAACCACTATGTCAGACTACACAGAGAAGCTATTGAAATCCACAAGCACATTGACAATTTCAACAGAAAGGAACCATGAAAATGAACAAAATGAGGCCACGAATATTGAGAACCCCAGACTCAAGGCAGTGACTCATGAACACCACCCAGACTCGGGGGGTCTCTAGGCAGTACACAACTTAAAGGGAGTAAAGGCCAGGCTCCTTCCATGCAGAGCACTCACTATTGACTATGTAACCTTCATGGCCACTCACACGCTAATGGGTGGATCCCACGCAACACATAAAATCGGACCCAATTCAAAGTGCAGGTTATCTATATATATAAAAGAGTGATGGCATCACGGCAATTCACAAAACAACAAAAGTACAGGCCCCCCAACCTCAAAATTTGACAACACAACCCATCATCCACGCCTCAAGGTTGATACAACAAAAAGAAAAGAAAAATAAAGTCCTAATTAGAGGGAGAGCAATAATTGTTTTTATCCAATTGCTGCCAGTTTAGAGGGCTAATCTCTGCCCACTTGGTTGCCTAGCAACCAAGGGACAGCCAGGTTTCAGTTAGGGGACAGGCAGATTTAGGCCTCACTTAGGCTTCTTCCACAGATTATCTAATTTGCACTGGATTATATGGCAGTGTAGACCCAAGGCCCTTCCACACAGCTATATAACCCATTTATAATCTTATATTATCTGCTTTGCACTGGAGTATCTTGACTCCACACTGCCATATAATCTACTTCAGTGTGCATTTTATACAGCTATGAAGAAGGGGCCTCATATAATCCAGTTCTGAGCAGATAATATAAGATTAGAAATATACAGTAGAGTCTCACTTATCCAACGTAAACAGGCCGGCAGGATAAGTGAATATGTTGGATAATAAGAAGGGATTCAGGAAAAGCCAATTAAACATCAAATTAGGTAATCGTTATACAAATTAAGCACCAAAACATCATATTATACAACAAATTTGACAGAAAAAGTAGTTCCATGCGCAGTAATGCTATGTAGTATTTACAGTAGAGTCTCACTTATCCAACACTCGCTTATCCAACGTTCTGGATTATCCAACGCATTTTTGTAGTCAATGCTTTCAATATATCGTGATATTTTGGTGCTAAATTCATAAATACAGTAATTACTATATAGCATTACTGTGTATTGAACTACTTTTTCTGACACATTTGTTGTCTAACATGATGTTTTGGTGCTTAATTTGTAAAATCATAACTTAATTTGATGTTTAATAGGGTTATCCTTAATTCCTCATTATCCAACATATTCGCTTATCCAACGTTCTGCCGGCCCGTTTATGTTGGATAAGTAAGACTTTACTGTACTGTATTTACAAATTTACCACTAAAATATCACAATGAATTTAAAACACTGACTACAAAAACATTGATTATGAAAAGGCAGACTGCGTTGGATAATCCAGAACATTGTATAAGCAAATGTTGGATAAGTGAGATTCTTCTTTAATATGAAATAATTACTGGCATAGAATAATGCAGAACAATATAATCTCTAAAACCAGGACAGTAAATAAACAGGGGAATTCCAGACAGGAAACAATCAGGGCCAGCTAACACCTCCCAACAAAAAATTCACTCAGGGAGGAAACAGCCAGGCTTTAAAGCTGCAAGGCCTTTACATCCTAATCATTTTTCCTAATTGCAGCATTCATACTTGCCTCCAACAAACAAAAAAAAACCAATCAGAAATATTGTATATTCACAACCTTTAGGAAATAATATACCCTGATGGCGCAGCGTGTTAAAGCGCTGAGCTGCTGAACTTCTGGACCGAAAGGCCACAGGTTTGAATTGGGGGACCGGAGAGAGCCCCCACTGTTAGCTCCAGCTTCTGCCAACCCAGAAGTTCGAAAACATGCAAATGTGAGTGCATCGATAGGTACTGCTCCGGCAGGAAGGTCACGCCGCTCCATGTAGTCATCCCACATGACCTTGGAGGAGTCTACGGACAACGCCGGCTCTTCGGCTTAGAAATGGAGATGAGCACCAACCCCCAGAGTCAGACATGACTGGACTTAACGTCAGGGGAAAACCTTTACCCTTGACCTTAACTACCACCAATTCCTCAATACTTTATTTCCCATAACACCAGACTTCGCCACAGCAACGCGTGGCCGGGCACAGCTAGTTACTTATAAAGCCCTATACACTTTGGTTCCAACTTATCTTCGAGACCATAGGAGGATATCCTATGAACTGGCACGGGCTTTGAAATCTACCGGGTAGGCTCTCCTCTGTCCTACCTCCATCTCAAGTGCGGTTGGTGGGGACGAGAGGGGGGGCCTTCTTGGTGGTGGTCCCCCGGCTCTGGAATGCGCTCCCCAGGGAGATCAGGCTAGCTCCCACCCTCCAAACCTTCCGCACACAATTAAAGACCTGGCTTTTCTGACAAGCCTTTGACCATGTTTAGACTCTTTAATAATACATATGAGGACCCTCAGATTCTTTACAATTCTGAGATTGAATACGGCTGTTTTACCTGCAGCAGTTGCTGTATTTTATTGTTTTTACCAGGTAGTTCTGTGAACTTATGATGTTTCGTTTACTGTTTATTGTCTATGTTTTGTTTTACACTTGTTGTATTTTGCATGTTATACCTTGAGTGTTCTATGAGCTGCCCCGAGTCCCACTGGGAGATGGATAGTAGGATATAAATAAAAGATGATGATGATTATTGTTATTATTATTAGATTGCTAATTGCACACTATACGCTTGTTGAACAAACAAAGGTTGTTTTCTCCCACCCTAGATGTTCCACAGCAGGCATGGGCAAACTTTGGCCTTGCAGGTGTTTTGGACTTGAACTCCCAGAATTCCTAACAGCCTCAGGCCCCTTCCTTTCCCCCTCAGTCGCTTAAGCAGAAAACAAAAGAGGAAAAGGAAGGGACCTGAGGCTGTTAGGAATTCTGGGAGTTAAAAGTTCAAAACACCTGAAGGGAGGGCCGAAGCTTGTCCGTGCCTGGTCCATATAAACCGAAGCTGAACAGAAAAAAAATGAAAAGCAAAGATACAGAATGGGGGACGATGCCTGGTTAGACAGCAATACATGTGAAAAAGACCTTGGAGTCCTCGTGGGGATGAAGATGAACATGAGCCAACAATGTGATGTAGCAGCTAAAAAAGCCAACGGGATTCTGTCCTGCATCAATAGGGGAATAGCGTCTAGATCCAGGGAAGTCCTGCTCCCCCTTATTCTATTCTGCCTTGGTCAGACCACACCTGGAATCACACTGTGTCCAATTCTGGGCATCGCAGTTGAAGGGAGATGTTGACAAGCTGGAAAGCGTCCAAAGGAGGGCGACTAAAATGATTAAGGGTCTGGAGAACAAGCCCTATGAAGAGCGGCTTAGAGAACTGGGCATGTTTAGCCTGCAGAAGAGAAGGCTGAGAGGAGACATGAGAGCCATGTACAAATACGTGAAGGGAAGTCATAGGGAGGAGGGAGCAGGCTTGTTTTCTGCTGCCCTGAAGACTAGGACACAAGGGAACAAGGGCTTCAAACTACAGGAAAGGAAGGAGATTCCACCTGAACATCAGGAAGAACTTCCTCACTGTGAGAAGGGCTGTTCGGCAGTGGAACTCTCTCCCCCGGACTGTGGTGGAGGCTCCTTCTTTGGAGGCTTTTAAGCAGAGGCTGGATGACCATCTGTCAGGGGTGCTTTGAATGAGATTTTCCTGCTTCTTGCAGGGGGTTGGACTGGATGGCCCATGAGGTCTCTTCCAACTCTACTATTCTATGATTCTACGAGGCGTGAAGATACAAGTCCCAGGAACGGCCTGCTGCCAGGAGCGCCAAAGCAGCACTGTTGATTCAGGAGGGGGCTCTCCAAGGTGCTGAATTCTCTGAACTACAACTCCCAGCAGCCCCAGTTTGCATAACAAGGAATGCTGGGAGCTGCAGCCCAACAGGCGCTGTAAGGGTGCCTGGTCTTCTCTGTCCCGCTGTCCTGCTGTGAGTTTCCCCATGCCTGTTCCACAGTTAGATATACTCCACTTGCTTTCCCACCACCAGATGCAGCCTGGAGACCACACAACACCTTACTTTTTTTTGTTTATATAATGGAAAACGTTTTGCATCGCTGTTGTACACAACGGGACTTGGGCCTTCCTGGGTTTGGGATTTTAACCCTCCTCCTTGCTAGTGCCGGATTGGAATAGCGGGACACCCCAGGATGACTCTGCTTGTGCCTCTGTCCCTCCCCAGCCCCTCCAAGCCCAGAAGGCAGTCTTCGGCGAAGGTCCGGCCCAAAGAGGTCCACTACGCGGCCAGCGTGGGGAACGTGCACTGGCTCCAGATGTGCCTGCAGAAAGCTGAGAACCCCACCCAGGCCGACATCAATGTAAATTCCCTTCCTTTGAAACAGAAACAATTCCTTCCCCTTGCAGCTCATTTAGAGGTGGAAAGGAGGGCATTGCTCCCCAAAGGTTTGAGAAGAAGTAGACACAGGGCAGCCCCAGTGACCCATAGCTTGGACTCTGCTCTGATCCATCATGCAGAAGGGATTTTTCAAAATGCCACTTTTTAAGGCAATATTTGCCTCTTTTATGTATGAAAATAAAGATGGCCACCTCAAATAGTCCAGAACCACTTAGTACCAGTGTCGTGATCAGAACCCAATGCCTTCATTTACCTCTGCAGTCCCTCTCAAAATGGGCAAACTCATATGGTATCTCATCCTATAATAATTTTGGGAGGGTCAGCATAGGAAAAGGGAGTTATCTGCAGTTGTGAGGTGTGTGTGTGAATTGGCCCCTACACACTTGACCAATGTTTCGACAAGATCTCCTGCCAGGAAAACTAATGGCCAAGGATTATGGGAGCTATAGTTCAGAAATACCTGGAGATCCACAGGTTTCCTGGACCCAGCATTTTGTAATTACACTATGGAAAAATATTTGGAAAATGCTCTATTCCTGGTTTGAAAGTGTCAATTCCGGTTTAATTGTGCAGTCCTTACTTTGAAAGTAGTTGTTCTACTCCAGAAATTTGGTTGGTTTTGCGGCTGCTACAAGCTATGTTTACTTGGTTGAGACTATCAAATATTCATTGAAAAACTATAGCATAATGTGCTGCTGCAGGATGTCTCTCCTGCGAAAGCAACGTTTTCACAATTTAATAAACGTTTCCAATGTTTTTATGATAGGAAATGACATTTACAACCCAGGAACAAAAATCATAGTGTTACATAGTGTTACCTAATGAGGTAGTCCTGCCTAGATGGTGCCTAACTCCATGCAGCATTCATTTCAACAGGTAATTTCCACATCCCACAAAGTAAACATGTTCCTGGGTATGAAAACCTAACAATATGTGGTCCCAGAGGAAAAAATAATGTGGAAAGAATAGGGATGGTTCCTGCAGTACAAAAAGGCATTTCAGTGTGTTTGAGCAGACTTTGTTTTCAGAATTCACTGTGTGCTCATGTGAAGTGGAACAGCCATTAACTAAATTAGTTTACTGGAAAGACTTCTTCCCAAATGTACCTGGGAGTGATTATTTCCTTCTGCCAGCCTCCACTTATCAATTCCACCTTGATGGCCATACGTATGGATCTAAGATATTGGGAAATGGATGAGGCAGGGGTATCTGTGCCTCCGTTTTTTGTCTGTCTTGCTGCTCATACCGGCTCAGCAAGGGATGCTAGAGGCAGCTGCTGTGTACCTTGCCAGTTGTCGGCCTGCACACACTGGAGCAGCAGGACCAGGGAAGGACAGTCCCGTTCTTTGCTAGCTCAGGCTTTGCCGTGTTGTGTTGCAAATACGCTGCTACAACCCAACACTGAAGGTTTCTGTTCCTCTTTCCCAGCACTAATACCTTCCAGTTGGACAGAGAATGAGGAGGAGGAAAGGTGGGGGTCTTGGTAGGTGCAAAAGGACGGCATAGAAAGCTGTGTCAGCTGACGGTCGCCTGCAAGGAAGGCATTGTATTGTTGAAGATTTTCCCTGCCAGAATCATTGGGGTGTTGTGTGGTTACCAGGCTGTTTGTTCTAGCAGCAGCCACAGGTGAAATGTCAGGAGAAAATGCTGCTAGAACATGGCCATGCATCCTAGAAACCACACAATATGCTTTGCTTTTTCTGTTTATATAAGGGACAGTATTTAAGATGTCATTGTATGCAATGCGGCTCAAACCTCCCTGTGTTTCAGTGGGAGCAGGACTGAGGCAGAAGTGCGACAGGTCGAAAACGGTGGTCACCTCCTCTCCCTCATTCCTCCTCCTCGTTCTTCGCAGGGCTTCTCTGCGCTGCACACGTCGGCTCTGCGCGGGCGCCTGGACTGCATCCAGGTCATGGTGGAGAAGTACAGTGTGGACGTGAACCTCCCCAGCGCGACCGGGTGGTGCCCGATCCACCTGGTGCTGAGCAAGGAGAACGGGCCCCGGGCCCTGGAGTGCCTCACGTTCCTCCTCAGCAAAGGGGCCGACGTCAACGTGTGAGCGCTGGGGCGGGGGTCGGACCCAAAGCGGGAGCCTTGCAGTCCAGATACGGTGGGCAAGGCGTGCATTAGGCTATGTAACAACATTTGCAAAATGCTCTGTTCCTGGTGTGAAAGTGTCTTTTCCTGTTCACTTGTGTGGTCTTTACCTCAAAAGTGGTTGTTACCCTCCAGAAACTTCCTATCCGTGGCTACCACATACTAAGTTGAATTGGTTGAGACTCAATGATCATTTTATCTCATGACACTTTTAAGGCAGGCATGGCCCAACTTAGGCCCTCCGTCCAGGTGTTTTGGACTTCAACTCCCACCATTCCTAACAGCCTCAGGCCCCTTCCTTTCCCCCCTCGGCCGCTTACGCGGCCGAGGGGGGAAAGGAAAGGGCCTGAGGCTGTTAGGAATGGTGGGAGTTGAAGTCCAAAACACCTGGACGGAAGGCCCAAGGGGACCTCCTCGGAGCGCAAGAGCACCCCTGACCCCCCGGACCCACCCTTTGCAGGCGGAACTGGAACGGGATGTCTCCGCTGCACCGGGCGGCCAGCGAGGGCCACGACAAGTGCATCCAGGCCCTGATCCGCACAGGGGCAGACGTCAACGCCAAGGACGCGGACGGGCAGAGGCCCATCGACCTGGCCAGGATGTGGGGCCAGCGGGCCTGTGCCAAGTGAGTAGTGCTGATCAAGGCTGTGTGGGCAGGAGGCTCCACCGGGACCCATGGGCTCAAGTCAGGGCTCATTCCGTCATGGGCACATCACCACGAAATGGCTTTCTTCACATTACACAGCTGTGGCGCTTCGCTCCTGTTTAAGCTGCGCGCTGTGGAGTCGGACGTTTGTAGTTTGTCTCTGAGGGAGAATTCTTAGTGGCTCACAAAACTACAAATCCCTGCAGGAGCCTCGAGAACGCCATGTGGAAAGTGGAGAAGGACAAAGTCGCAAAGGAGATGTGCAAACTGGACAGAATCAAGGCGGACTGTGAGGCGAGGAGAATGCAGTTCCTCCAGACAGAGCAGGTCAGTTCTACTCGTTGGCAGATTGGTTTTACTAGTGCGGAGATGGCACGCTGCTCAGTTCTCTTGTCTCAAGGGCAAGCTTGCCTTCTCTGCCAGCATGTTGAGTAGATACGTCTTAAAGCTTTTTCACTTCCTGGTGGATGAGGCTGTCTTGAGACAGGGCGGTATATAAATAAAGTTTTTATTATTGTTATTATTTTGACACAAAGACACAGTATGACACAGCAAACGAGATCAATATGCTGGATTTCATATCACAAAATGACAAGTCGAACACTTCCCAAGTGTCTAGGACTGTGTGATGTATTTTCAGATGATGCGTGCAAATCACAGCAGGGTGACCTTTTGCAGTTGACAGATCGTGATTTTGTCAGTTTATTGTTTCCAAATGCCAGCTGTGATATTTTGGCACGGCACCCAGTGTGCCGGACACCACCGGGACCACCTGCACTGGTTTCTGCCAGAGTCTTTGCAGTTCAATCTTGAGATCCTGATAACGGCTGAGTTTTTCCTTTTGTTTTTCATCAATTCGACTGTCACCTGGAATGGCGACATCAATTATCCAAACCTTGTTCTTTTCCACAACCGTGGGGGTCTGGTGTGTTGTGTTCCAAAACCTTTATCAGTCTGGATTCGGAAGTCCCACCATATTTTTGCGTGCTCATTTTCCACTCTCTTTGCAGGTTTGTGATCCCACCAGTTCTTGACTCCTGGCAGGGGGTACTTGTGGCATAAATTCCAATGAATCATTTGAGCCACATGCTTGTGTCTGTTTGTAGTCCGTCTGTGCAATTTTCTTACAACAGCAGCTGAGGATATCATCCATGGTTTCGTCAGCTTTCCTGCAGTCTGCATTTTGGGTCATTGGCTGAGTTTTCTACTTGGGCTTGATTGTATTTGTTGTTGTTGTTATTATAGTAGTTAAGACTTTATACAAGTACTATTTACCATACAGCAGAAGACTACGATTCTTCTCACGTTCTCCTTCCAGACCCTCCCAGGTAGCTGAAACCTCCTTACTTGCAAAAGGCTCCAGCGGGTCTTGTTTCCCAGTTCTTCTGTATCTTTGCAGCTTCCTTTCCAGCAGCAACTCATCATCATCACATCTCTTTCAACCCCAACCCTCAACAACAGATAAGCTTAGTCCTACTTGAGTACCCTTACAGTTGCTCCTCCCCGGCTACAAATGACATAAGACCAACCAGGGGGCTTGATTCTAATACTTATAGTATGGTTGGGCATGATCCTTACTCTTACTTACACTTTCTTATTGTTAGTAAAGAAATGGCATACTTAAAAACTACGAGAGATGCACTCACTTGATGCACTGCTTTCCCCGCGTCTGTTTCCGTTGCAGACGGAGGTGGACGTGTCCAACGCCGTGGCCTTTGACAGTTGGCTGGCCAAGAAGCGCCTGCGGCCTCCGTCCAACCGGATCCTGTCTTACCTGGAAAGGAAGCGCCCGTCCGCCTCTCTCAGGAAGTTGTCCAAGGGGACGGTCAGCCCCATGCCGTCCGTGGCCCTGCCGGTCCCGAAGGAGGAGGCCCCCTCCCAGGAGCGTGGGCTCCAGCCGTGGAACCCCAGCACCAGCCTCTCCTCCCGGCCGGCCACCCGCATCTCCCGGCCCACCATCGTCCGGCTGGGGGTCGAGCCGGAGGAGGCCGCGGCCCCGGACTTCTCCTCCTTCCTTTTCCTCGTCCGGAACGCCTTTGGGGGCCCCAAGATCCACATGGGCCGTGCGGGGACAGTCCCCTATGTGCCGGACCTGCCCTTTGAGGAGCTGAAGCGTGGCCTGTTGCCCCAGCGCTGGGCCCCCCGCCCCCGCCTCCACCTCCCCAGGGACCTGCGCCCCATGGACATCCAAGTCCAGAAGCACAAGCGGCCCCCGGAGCCCCGGCACCGCTGGACGGACCAGCTGGCCCTCAGCCTGCGGCAGACGCTGGACCCGGGCTCTGCGCGCACCCTCAGGGCCCACCACGGCCTCTTCGCCACGGGGGGCCCCTCCCCTCCCAGGAGGGGCTCTGGCCAAGGCAAAGGGGCCGCCACGTCTTCCTCCTCCTCCTCCTCCTCGCACTCTGCTTCCCTCCTGAGCAAAACCAGCATCTGCCAGGAATAGCCCACCGCGTTGTCTGCCTTGCACTTGCTCTCATTTATTTGAAAAAGATACGCTGCCCCAATTGCATCGGCAGAGAAAAGTGGCAGAGAGTGGGCACCGAGGCGTTAAAGGCGGCTTCATCCATTGGGCACACACAGACAGACAAAAGAAGCAGCATTAAAGCAGGAGGCCGTTTCTGAAATCGAGCGTCATTACTGGGTCTGGGGGTTTGCATGGCCGTGCGGCACTGCACCAGACAGGGCCCAGCATGGGATTGAATGGCCGCCCATTTGTGTTTTTGGAAGACGAGGAGGATCCCAAGCACTTGGGGAGGCTCATTACGCAGCCCGTTGTTCTGCAATAGCGGTCCTTCCACTTGCAGTTGCCATGTGTTCAAGTGGCAAGTGGGTTACCCTGAGAAGGAAGGAAGGAAGGCTAGAACCCAGCTCTTGGAATCCGAGAGTGTGAAGAGACCCCAGGGGCCACCCAGCTAAGCCTTCTTTCTGCCAGGCACGGAAAGCGCAGCCAAAGCACCCTCGACAGGTGGCCATCTGGCCTGTGCGAAAGCCTCCACTGGACTCCCAAGGCAGGGAGTTCCACTGTTGAATGGTCAGGAACTCCTTCCTAGTGTTCAGGTGGAGTCGCCTTTCCTGGGGCTTGGGTGCCTCATCCCCTTCCTGAAAGAGCCTCAGGATTTGGCTTTGACTCTGTTCAAGGACCCAAGTGGAGAAAGAAAGGCCAGGGAGCAGCGTGTTGTTGGCGCCCCCTGGAGGCCGGGAGGGAGGGTCCGTGGTCAGAAGCCTTGCAGAAGACGCAGCTCACAGCCCTCCGGTCAGTGATTGCATGGGATATCCGGATTCCACCCAGTGCTCCCCAGGAGCACCAAGAACGCAGCTTGTTTGCCTGTGAAGATCTCTGCCACTGTGTTGGCTGTAGTTGGCCTGGAGACTAGGACACAGTGGAGCCGTGGGCTCAAACTACAGGAAAGATCCCGCCTGGACATTAGGAAGGCCTTCACGGCCACAGGAAGAGCTGGGGAGTCTCTTTCTCTGGAAGGCTTTAAGCAGAGGCTGGGTGGCCCTCTGTTAGGAGGGCTTGGTTGTGCTTTTCCTGGCTGGCAGAAGAGGGTTGGGTGGACTGGCGGCCTCTGGGGTCTCTTCCAACTCTGGGATTCTGTGAACTTCTAAGGAAACGAGGAAAGGGAGGCCTCCAAGTCCCACCCGGACACCCACAGCCCTCCTCAGGCCTGGCCACCTCGGGACGACCTTTGGCTCCCTGACAAAGTCAATGCAGCTCTAATGCAGCCTTTTTCTTCTCCGAACGCCTTGCGCTTTAGAGGTCGGCGTCATCTCAGAGGCCCCTTTGGGCACCCCTTGCCCGGCACCCCGGAATCTGAAATACTCCAAAACTCTCCACTTGGCACCTGAGGGAGCGGCACCTCCACTTTCTGAGGGTTGAGTGCACACAAACTTAGTTTCATCCACAAAATTGCTAAAAATAGTGTGCATATAATTACCTCCAGGCTATTGCATTTGGTGAATATGGAGTACGAATTAATTCTGTCTGGAGGCACGGGCTTCACTCCCAAGCTCTTATTATGTTCATCTAGACATAATCCCTAGCACTCCTGGTCCGTGCCTTTTGGATGAAGGGCGCTGAGGCCGTAAGACCAAACGAGAGAAGTGGTTTCGGAGAACTTAGCCATAAACAGAACTGCCCAGATTGGTAAATTAAAAGGATGCATGTGTCTGTCTTTGCTTCCGAGGCAAAGACTGCCTCGTATTTTTTATTAACACGGAGCCTGTAGTGCTAAAACAGAGGCCGAATCTCGACTGACGTAAGAAAGGAGGAGATCTGGTGTGGGAGGGATCCCGGGAACCCCCCCTTCCTGGCTGCTCAGGGGCCTCCCTGAACGTCCCGACCCAGAGCAGGGAGAGGACTGTCCCAGTTCTGCGGTTCTGCACCCTTTGCGGACCCGTTCCCGCCCGCCAGCAGCAGCCCCTTCTGCCTCCTCTGCGCCAGGCGAGGAGGGGGCCCTGGCAAGGGGGGGGGGCTGCCCAGGGCTTCCTTTCTGAAGAGTCAAGCCTTGAAAGGGGGGGGGGGCTAAGAAACCTGTGCAAATCGTCACCTCTAGATCACGCCTGCTAAGAAACGAAACAAGTCCACAGAAGCCAGTCTTGCCCCGAGAATCCTCAAGGAGGGCTGACTTCCTGCTAAAAGAGAGGCCTCTCTCCCAAGGACGGACAGGGTCCATTGACGCAAGGCCTTGTCTCTGGAAATGCCACTCAAGACGGACAAAGGAACGCTGTGTCAAAGAGGAAGTGCTTTCAGGCGCTGAGAAAACTGCGGGTGGGTTCCTTGATTGACAGCCTCCAAAGCCCACTCCACAAAGCCCGGAATGCCTTCGCAACAAAGCGGAGAGCGGCCCGCGGAGGAAGTACCTTTTCAGAAAGTATGTTTTGGCTTTAACAGGAACGGCGACGGGATCCTGCGGTTCTAGAAGGCGCCGTGGAGACACACCAAACTAGTCAGCAAAGCCAGAGTGTTCTGCGCAGCGACGGCTCCAGCGCCTTCCTTTGTGGAGGCCGACTCCGCAGAAGCCCACCGTCCCTCCTTCCCATCCGTCCGTCCGAGGGAGACTCGGGAGAGGGAACGTCCAGTGGAGCCGTCATGGAAGGGCCGGGGAGGAGGCCGGGTCAATACATCTTTTGGCGGCTGGGCAAGATGGCTTCCTTGATGAACGAGAAGATGACCAGGATCCCGGAGCGCTTGCCCCGCTTCCCTTTCGTGAAGTAGTTCGAGACCACGTCGTCTAAGGGGGGGGGGAGAAAAAGAGGGGGCAGGAGGCAGTCAGAGCAGCCAAGAGGGCAGCCTTCTCCCGCCCCACCTGCGCACTGCCAGGGCCCTCTCATGGGTCTGCACCACACAAGTGGCCACGCGTCCTCCAAGGGAGTTATCCTAGTCAAGGCTTCGCCACTGGGCAAGGCAAGGAGGGATGCCTCCAAGGAGGCCCTCTGGTTGGTGCAGAGATGGATTGGCCGCTCCATAGATGTGCAGCTTTGCCATGCCATTGGCATCATTAACATGCAGCAGCACCCTCCCACAATCCCAATGCAATGCTTGGCTCTGCATCCAGCCAAGAGGAGGTCAGTTCTGGTCCCTGGAATCTGGGGCTGGGATCTGGGTGGCGAGTCTCAGCCAGAGTTAAGCCTGTTGACTCCAGTGCTGAATGGTGAGCCAACCAGTAGGCAAGCCCGTCTGGCTCAACAACCCATCTCTGGCCAGCAACAATACTTAGGCCAAGGTTAACAGGTTGCCCCTCTGGCCCTGGGGCTGATGCCAAGGCTGGAAGGAGGCGCGAAGGCGGGCTGTTGGCCTCGAAGATGCCGTGGTGCAACTGGGGAGGGTGGCTGCAAGGCTGAGTGCGGGGCGCCTGCACTGGAGCCGATTTGTGTGCAACGCGGGACGGGATGCTGCAAAGGGGGCCTGGGGCCCAATCGCCGGCCACTCAACCCTTCTGTGGGGCTGAGGACCCCCTTCGAGCCCTGGCCCCCGGCACTCACCTCCGGGCTGCACCGTGGAAGGGAGCACGTTCTCCCCGGCCGACAAGGAGACGAAGAAGGCGAAGGGGACCAGCCACAGGCAGAAGGTGAAGTACGCCAGGACCTGCCAGGAAGCGAGAGAGAGAGAGAGAGAGAGAGAGAGAGAGGAATGACCGGGGAGGGAGAGGAACCAAGGGCCGGCTGCTCAGGAAGCAACACAAGTGGTGTCAAGCCACATTAATTCTGCAGTGTAGATCCATCCAGGAAGAAGAATGCTAAATTATTCTAACAGACTTTGAGTTTAAATTGAAGGCTTTCATGTATGGAGTCATTGGGTTGCTGTGAGTTTTCTGGGCTGCCTGGCCATGTTCCAGAAGCATTCTCTCCTGTCGTTTCACCCATATCTATGGCAGGCATCCTCATAGGTTGTGAGG
The DNA here is from genome assembly GCF_035594765.1 of Anolis carolinensis. Taxonomy (NCBI): domain Eukaryota; kingdom Metazoa; phylum Chordata; class Lepidosauria; order Squamata; family Anolidae; genus Anolis; species Anolis carolinensis. The sequence continues at coordinate 613,864 of NC_085845.1, read as the reverse complement.
CCTGTTGGAAACTAGGTAAGTGGATTATATATGTGTGCGTGCGTGCGCATCTATGTATGTATGTGTGTGTGTGTGTGTATATATATATATACACACACACACACACATACAGTAGAGTCTCACTTATCCAACACTTGCTTATCCAACGTTCTGGATTATTCAACGCATTTTTGGAGTCAATGTTTTCAATATATCGTGATATTTTGGTGCTAAATTCATAAATACAGTAATTACTACATAGCATTACTGTGTATTGAACTACTTTTTCTGCCAAATTTGTTGTCTAACATGATGTTTTGGTGCTTAATTTGTAAAATCATAACCTAATTTGATGTTTAATAGGTTTTTCCTTAATCTCTCCTTATTATCCAACATATTCGCTTATCCAACGTTCTGCCGGCCCGTTTATGTTGGATAAGTGAGACTCTACTGTATATCTGTGGAATGATGCCCAGGGTGGGAGAAAGAAAGAACTCTTGTGTCTTAGAGGCATGTGGGATTGTTGCAACTGATCACTTTGATTGGCACAGTTTTATGTTACATAGTGCTACCATCCTTTCTAGGGATATATTTCTCCTCCCAATACGGCCAAAGTCCAAACTCAGCCTCAACTGAGTCCTCTTGGCTTCTGGGGATTTGCTCCCGGACCCGTTTCTTGAGCACAAGAACTCATCCCGCAGCTCCCACCCACTTTCCTCCTGCTCCGGCCTTCAAAACCACACTTTTGGGTGGGGAATCTAATGTCATGGGCCATCCTGTCCTGAGCCTCCAGAAAGCAGAGCTCTGACCCTGTGGGTCCAGCAAACGTGGAAGGCCGGCTGCCCCCCGCCCCCCCCCCCTCAGCCCAGAAAGCGCAGAGCGGGGCCCCTCACCTCTGAGAAGGGATAATACTCTTCTGCAAAATACTGGAACGCCAGGTAGTGGTTCAGCACAACCAGCACTGAAGGAGGAAAAGGCAAATGCGAGGGTGAGAGGGGCGCTTCCCAGCACTGTCTACACACACAATCACACAGAAATAGACACACTTCCAGCAGCTGTGCCAAACACGCAAGCTGACCAAGTGTTTTTTGCGGCCCCAACTATGGAATCGGAGGCAAGAGAGGCTCCGTTCTCATCAGAAGCAAAGGCATCTTTCCTGCCCTTATGGTAGTCACTGAGGCCCTCTTCCTCCTCGGCTGCCCCCCCACTTCCCTGAGGCCACTTCACCCTGCGCTCAGGTCTGTGTCCAGAGCTAGGCATTCAGCCAAACCTGGGTTCAAGGCAAAAACAAGCTGGGCAACTAGACTGTCCCCAGGACACCTACGCCTCTCCTTCAAACGACACAACCATAGCATTTTGGCTGCATTCTGGCAAGCAGCTGGGATGTGCAGTCCAAGGAGGGATTCGGACTGTGGCAGAAAATGCTAAATAACTCACTAAATAAATCCCAGGGAGAGCTCAGGATGCCTTAGGTGCGGTGGTGGCTGGGTTGTGGAGGGATGGGTGTGTTGCTTTGTGACGTGTGTTGGGGAAGGCATTTAATTTCGTCATGTGAGAACAGAATGACGATAAAGCTCTTCCATTTTATTCTATTCCTTGGCCCTTCTGGCAATGACGGCCTCCTAGAAATGGCAGCCACAACCCCAGGGCAGCAGCCTAGTCCCTCAATAGTGTGAATAGCTGAAGAGTGGTTCCAAACATCAGTCTTAAGTAGCTTGGTCGGCTATAAACCAGCATTTCTCAACCTGGGGGGTTGGGACCCCTGAGGTGGGGTTGCGAGAGGGGTGTCAGGGGGTCGCCAAAGACCACCAGAAAACATGTTTGAGTTCACAGTGCTTTCCAGAGGTAGTTGAACTACATCTCCCCTAAATCACTGTCAATTCCTCCCAAATCCCTCCAGTATTTTCTGTTGGTTGTGGGGATTCTGTGTGGGATGTTTGGCCCAATTCTATCCTTAGTGGGGCTCAGGGGGCTCTTTGATTGTAGGTGAACTATAAATCCCAGCAACTACAACTCCCAAATGTCAAGGTCTATTTTCCCCAAACTCCACCAGTGTTCACATTTGGGCATATTGAGTATTGGTGTCAAGTTTGGTCCAAGTCCATCGTTGTTTGAGTCCACAGTGCTCTCTGGGTGTAGGTGAACTACAACTCCCAAACTCAAGGTCAATGCCCACCAAACCCTTCCAGTATTTCCTGTTGGTCGTGGGAGTTCTGTGTGCCAAGTTTGGTTCAATTCCATCATTGGTGGAGTTCAGAATGCTCTTTGAGCGTAGGTGAACTATACATCCCAGCAACTGCAACTCCCAAAGGACAAAATCAATCCCCTCCCAATCCCACCAGTATTCAAATTTGGGTGTATCTATCAGGTATTTGTGCCAAGTGTGGTCCAGTGAATGAAAATACATCCTGGCGGCTCATAACAGGAGCAAACTGACAGTTATGAGGTAGCAACAAAAATGTTAGGGTTGAGGGTCACCACGACATGAGGAACAGTATTAAGGGGTCGTGGCATTAGGAAGGTTGAGAACCACTGCTACAAACCAATGATCGTGGGTCAACCCCACTCAGTGACTCACCGCAGGAGAGCATGAAGTTGGGGGAGGTGAGCATGATGAAGGGGAAGGTCTGCAGGAGGCCGAAGTAGACCAGGTTGGTGAAGAGCCCCACGCTGACCATGAGGCCCGGGAAGCCCTCAAAGAGGTACAGGCCCAGCAGCACCGCCGTCGAGAACTGGCGCAGAGAACGAGAGGGAGAAGCCCGTCAGACCCAGGTTAGTGCCTCAACCCTATTGCCTGACGGGCAGAGTACGGGAGCTTATGGGCACACAGACTTTTAAAGATTTACTAGCCCCTTCTTACGCCGTGTGGCCCTGAACCAAGTCCTCACGAACTAAAAATACACTTGAGTCAGTTGTGCTCTGAACACCTACCAGCAGCGTCTGCTACCTCAGAGCTCTCTTTCATACAGAATGCCTGATAACGCGCCCAACTAACACGTAACAGCTGCTCTATTACAGTTACAAACTGGCTCTGATTCGTATTCTCTTAGAAAAAGCCTACAGTAAACCATGAGTGGCGACAAAGCCCTGGGGTCAACACACAGCCCGCCATTCAGGAAAGGCATGTCTCCCCGAGACCTTCCTTGTTTACTTCACACCCACCTTTCTCCTTTACAGTGTATATATCACAAAATAGAATGAGGTACAGTAAGAGACCTCCAAAACTGTGGAATCCGTATCTGCAGCTCTGCTGGGAATTGGCGGTTCTAGGGTATACCTAGAGGAGACCAGAGTCACGTTGGAAGTCCTATCCAACCCCTCGGGTGCCTTCCCCCTGCATCCAGCATTAATGCAGTTCGACCCCATTGTAGCTGCCAAGGCAGAGCTTCCCAGAGCCCTGGTTCCCCGATTATTATTATTATTATTATTATTATTATTATTATTATTATTATTGTTGTTGTTCAATATGCAGTCGAAGGCTTTCATGGCCAAAATCACTGGGCTGATGTGAGCTTTCCAGGCTGCCTGACCATGTTCCAGAAGCATTCTCTCCTGACGTTTCGCCCACACCTATGGCAGGCACCCTCAGAGGTTGTGAGGTCTGTTGGAAACTAGGCAAGTGGGGTTCATCTATCAATCTATCTATCTCCATCCCTGTGCAATAATGTCCAGGATGGGAGAAAGAACTCTTCTCTGTTTGAGGCATGTGTGAATGTTTCAAAGGATTCCCCCAGGCAATAAGCAACCAGACCTTGAAGCTGCAAGGCTATTAAATGCTAATCAAGGCGGCCAGTTGAAACATTCAGAACAAAGGGTTTTTCTCCCACTCTGAATATTCCAAAGATATACAACAACAACAACAACAACAACAACAATAATACAGTAGAGTCTCACTTATCCAACATAAACGGGCCGGCAGAACGTTGGATAACTGAATATGTTGGATAATAAGGAGAGATTAAGAAAAAGCCTATTACACATCCAATTAGGTTATGATTTTACAAATTATGCACCAAAACATCATGTTATACAACAAATTTGACAGAAAAAGTAGTTCAATACGCAGTAATGCTATGTAGTAATTACTGTATTTACGAATTTAGCACCAAAATATCATGATGTATTGAAAACATTGACTACAAAAATGCGTTGGATAATCCAGAACGTTGGATAAGCGAGTGTTGGATAAGTGAGATTCTACTGTAATAATTATTATTATTATTATTATTATTATTTTATTTTTGTACCCCGCCACCATCTCCCCAGAGGGACTCGGGGCGGCTCACAGATATAAAACCAGCATACAGTGACATCAAATACAAATACGAAAACACACAAATAAATTTAAAAGGCACTAAAAAACAACAACAAAAAACCCCCTCCCTTGCCTCGTTTCCAAAAGATGTCACAACCTCTCAGTGTGCCTGCCATAGATGTGGGTGACACATCAGGAAAGAATGCTTCTGGAACATGACCAGACAGCCCAGAAAACTCACAGCAACCCATTATTAATGTTTATTTATACCCCGCTTTTTCTCTGCACAAGGAGGCTCACATTAAAAGTATTCCAATACAAATAAAAATCTACAAATAAACAAACATTAAAACAAAAAGGTCAGGCCCGTCTGTCAATCCCAAACACGTCAAGCCCACACTTCCTGGGCCCTCCCTCCAGGTCACGTATTGGCCAACTTGGGCCTTCTCTCCAGGTGTTTTGGACTTCAACTCCCACCATTCCTCACAGCCTCAGGCCCCTTCCTTTTGCCCCTCAGCCGCTTAACTTGAGGAAACCTGGGAACCAGTAGTAAACGGCTTATGTAAACAGCTTGTAAACAGCTTACTTCGGCTCACAGCCAGCTACTCTAAAATAACATCTATTTGACCATTTATTGTCAACAAACTGAAGCTACAGCCTACTGACTGCATTTACATCTAGAGGAGTCCTACAGAACTGCTCCAAAACTACAGAGACTTTGATTTGCTTTGACTCCAAGCCAAGTTTGAGCAAAATGAAATTTACATGCATTTGGAGAGACTGGATGTACACATACTGTGTTGCTAACAAACTTTAGTTGGGAGTCTTGTTGATATTGTTGATATATGTCTGATATATGTTATATTGAAAACTGCTCTGTATAGCATTTAAATCTGGATGATTGCAGTCTATAAATCTTATTATTTGTATTATTGTTAACATTATTATGTATATGAGGCTCTAATATACATATTGTGTTCGTTCTATGGTTTGAACCTTTATCGTAGTGCACATACCATGCCAGCTCTAGGCTTTCCTTCCTTCCTTCGATGGTCCCCGCTTGACATCTGTCACTTACCCAGATCATGTACTTGATGATTCTGCTGGTGGCCACCGTGTACTCCTCAATCAGCTCCGCCAAGTAGTACAATCCGGCCGCTGGGAGAAGGGAGGAGAGAGAAAGAAAGAGAAAGGAAGGGATCACGTTGGGAAGGAGAAGCACAAGGCGGAAAGTCACCCATGAAGAACCTACCGGGCGCACGTCGTCTATCTGCATACTAGCGCCTAGGCCGGCCCTTGCCTGGCTGCTCTTGCCACCGTGCCCTGTCTGCTGTTCCTTTCTTCCTTCCCCACAGCCTTTCCCTCCTTTCCTTTCTCCTTCCTTTCCTCCTTTTCCTTTCTTATTCCTTCCTTCTATTGGACATAACCAATTGGGAAAATAACTGCACCCAGTGTCTGGGCACATTTCTGTTTGGCAAATGGGAATCTCCATGAACATGTGGAGACCACCTTTTGAAAACCACTAGTCATGACCTTGTTAGACGTCAACCCTTTGAACAAGTGATATTCACAAGTATTTACGTAATGGCACACAGGGAACTCGGCTGTTAGACTGAAGAACCATGTCTTTGAACTGCCAAGGACAAAGACATGCCACTACAAAAATACATTGGGTTAGCAGAGGATGGTTGTTTCTTTGAAGTTGAAACTGCAGTTGCCCAAAAAAATATACACTCCCTTGAAACCTCTTGGTTTAAAATATGCACTCGGAGATAAAAAACAAAGTCTTATTTGTAAAATAATGTATCTTGTTTACTTATACACATTTTGTATTATATTATACTAGCTGTGCCCGGCCACGCATTGCTGTGGCTAGGACTTTATTTTTCTTTTCTTTTTGTTAAATGAACGTAGAGGAGTGGATGAGAGGTTGTGCTGTCAATTTTTTTGGTTGTGGGGTGTTTAGTTTAGTTGTTTTGTCCAGTGCCGTGATTCCATTACCCTTTTATATATATAGATGTTAACTGAGTTTTATGGTTTAATGTATGGTTTTGTATAAAGTAACTGTTTTGTATAAATGCTGTTTTTACTGTGTTTTTATTGCAATATGTTTTAACTGATCTACTTGTTCTATATCTTCGGGCCTGTGTCCTGTGTAGCTGCCCTGAGTCCCTGCTGGGAGATGGTGGCGGGGGTAGAAAATAAAGTTACTTACTTACTTACTTGTATTAACTCACAATACAGGCACATTTCTTAAAGTTCAGTTACAGATAGATTGTAGTTTCTCTGTGTGTTGAGTACACAGAGTACCGTATCATTCTTAATCAATAGTCCATAGTTCAAAGTGTATAACTGTACTCACTTAAGTCCATAAGTCATACTTATTTATTTATTATTTATTTAAAACATTTATATTCCGCCCATCTCACCTCAAAGGGGACTCGGGTTCCAGAAACATTCAATGCCGGAACATAAAATAAACCATAAATATACATAAAAACTAAAATCAGTTATCTTCACATTAAAACCATGGCAGCAGAGTCTCACTTATCCAACATAAACAGGCTGGCAGAATGTTGGATAAGCAAAAATGTTAGATAATGAGGGATTAAGGAAAAGTCTATCAAACGTCCAATTATGTTATGATTTTACAAATTAAGCTCCATAACATCATATTTTACGTTCAAATTGACAGAAAAAGGAGTTCAATGCACAGCAATGTTAATGTAGTAATTACTCTATTTACGAATTTAGCACCTAAACATTGAAAACATTGACTACAAAAACATTAAATACCAAAAGGGTTTTTTCCTTTCTTTCTTTCTAGAAAGAAAGAGGGGGACATTTATATGCTTAGTTAGGTATAAATATTTGATAGTATTTCTGTACCCTCGTATTATGAAAGCATAAGTTCATGGGTGATAAGGGGGATGTGGCGGGATTGGGGAAAAGTATCGGTATTTTGATTGTGGAATATCAAGATTGAATGTCTCTATGTGTGTATACGTGTGTGTATATATATATATATATACGTGTGTGTGTATATATATATATATATATATATATATATATATATATGCACTTTGCATTGTTTTAAACTTGTATATTGTATTTTATGACTATTTTATGACTGTTTTAACTGTTTTAATTGTTTTAGTTTATTGTATATCAGTGTAACGGCATCAATTGCCACTTGTAAGCCGCCCTGACTCCCCTCGGGTGAGAAGGGCGGGGTATAAATAATTGAAATAAATAAATAAATACACGTGTATATATATCCCACAATATAAATTTTAAAAAAAGAAAAATACTAAAAGACAGACTGTGTTGGATAATACAGAACCCTGGATAAGCGAAGGTTGGATAAGCGAGACTCTATGTATGACTCAATGACAGACCCCATTTGGGCTTGAAATGCGCCATGAATTTATATTTATATGTATAATTATGCAGGTTTTTAATGTGGGTTCTTAATTGTAATGTATTTTTTTTATTTAAATGGATTTCTAAATGCGATGTAAACTGTTTTTATGTAGAGTCTCACTTATCCAATATTCGCTTATCCATAGTTGTGGATTATCCAACGCAGTCTGCCTTTTAGTAGTCAAATGTGTTTGTAGTCAATGTTTTCAATACATAGTGATATTTTGGTGTTAAATTCAGAAATACAGTAATTACTACATACCGTTACTGCATATTGAACTACCTTTTCTGTCAAATTTGTTGTATAACATGATGTTTTGGTGCTTAATTTGTAAAATCATAACCTAATTTGACATTTAATAGGCTTTTCCTTGATCCCTCTTTTTTATCCAACATATTCGCTTATCCAACATTTTGCCGGCCCATTTATGTTGGGTAAGCGAGACTCTACTGTATGTTTTTATATTGTAAGACGCCCTGAGTCCCCTGATGGGTGAGAAGGGAGGGGGTAGAAGTAACGTAATAAATAAATAAATAAAATAAATTTAAAACTGTCACAAGTTATTAACCTGGCTGCCACTCGTTGGACGGTTTGAAGCTTCTGAACAGTCTTCAAAGGCAACCCCACATAGAACGCACTGCAGTAGTCTATCCTGGATGTAAGGATCGGATAAATCTTTCGCCTTTTCCCAAATTCATTTTAAAACGAATTTGCTGCACTTTATCTGTTATGTATTTTTATCTTGTAAATCGCCTAGAGCATCATGGTTGGAGGGCGATTAATAACTAATTAGATGATGATGATGATCTTGAGTTTACAACTTATAATGCGCACTTTAGCTTATCTACTACTGTAACCTCGCTGGTTTTAATTCTATGTTTTATTAAGCGTGTTTTT